>NC_083413.1:18887799-19075063 GCF_020745735.1 Hemiscyllium ocellatum | reverse complement strand
GTGGTAATCAAAGTGCCCAGGAGGTGGATTGAAACTTAGATATTGTAATAAAGGTTAGCCCATACAATTTATCTGTGTACCTCTGCTATTTCAAAAACTGACAGCTAAACGGTGACAATGACTGATCCATGGAAGATGTAAATTTTTTTTTCACTTATGGATCAAATGAAGTAGGAATTCACCTTCAAAGCAATATTACCATCCACACATCCAGTTCCTAAGGTTACATCCCTCCATCCTAGGATTGGCATCATCAAGGATTGTTGAATTGTCCCTCCTGGGCCACTCACCACACCCAAGATAGTGTATTTTAAAAAAAGGTCGACAAATATCTTTTCATCCAGGATTGTTGACTTCTCCCACACTCAGAATTCAGTTCAAAGCAATGAAGCTTGATAAGTTAGACTTCCAAATCAAGCACCTTCATTCAGTCTATGAAAGATTTTCTTGCTGATGAGATAAGCATCTTGTGTGTTTAATAATGCTTTCTATAATTTTGCCCACAAATGGGCACCAACATTTCTGTCATCTTTTGTTAAGAAAACACGTCATTTCTATGGATACATATTGTTGCAAAGTGCATGAATAAGGAAAATGTGTTGAAACATAAACTTCTAGTCTCCAGAGCATTTATTCAATGTAGAAAACCAAGTGTGTAATAGTCTGTAAAGAAAACAAACATTTCAAGAAGGGTTTATTAAATTAGGTGATTGCAGTGTGAAACTTATAGCTGTGATTTACAGGACCTCAGTGAGAAGCTTTGTAATACATTTTAGCAAAAGCATTTTTTGTACAGAATAAGCATGCAAGGCGTGTGGTTTATCAACAGAAGTGTCACCATTAAAAGAGGGAAAAGTAAATTATTTGTGTACTCACTTGGGAAAAGAATATAAAATGAATTTTGAAACAGGAAGAATATCTACTTTTCCATTTTGTCACCAAAACTATGATCTGAAGATTCCAAATCATCCTCATCCCCAACACCACCATTCTCTCACCCTCTCTCCACAAACCCCACAATGTCAAAGGAGCACATTTTTAGGGACATGTTTGTGAAATCAATGCAGGATAGGTAATGGCGCCAGGTTTCAGCACTGATATTTTTGGACAGATAAAGCAATTTTCAAATCAAAATTCCACACAATAAAAAATTCAAGGAACAGGAAGGGAACTAAAGTCATAACATTTCAATAAATATGGGTTACTCACGATTTTCATTCCCATGAAATGAAAGTCAGGGGAGATGTATAAAATTGCCCAAAATATCAGTTCAACTTCAAAACTCCTCTTCCATTGTTTGATTATGTAAAATTGGTGCTGTAAAAATGTAAAATTGGTGCTTACTGGCTGTCCTAATGGAATTACCACTCACTACTTTTATGACAAATTAATTACCTTCTAAAATATCTGTACCTCATCGAAAATTTCAAAGTTTTTTTTGGAAGCCACTGAGCCTATCATGTTCCTCTTTGTATTGTTTTCTTTCTTCAGAAGAATAAGATAACATTTTGGAGCAAAAATGCAAATAAGTAGACCAAAGCTGGATGCCAAAATAGCAAATACTTCAACCGCCACAGCATATTTCCCTGGTGAACTAATGTAAGCTGGAATGAAAGTTATCCAAACTGCACAGAAGATAAGCATGCTAAACGTTATGTGTTTCGCTTCATTGAAGTTGTCTGGAAGTTGTCGCGCTAGAAAAGCTACCACAAAACACACGCAGGATAGAAATCCAATATAACCAAGCACACAATAGAAGGCTAACGAAGAACCTACATTACATTCAAACACGATTATCTCATTAGAGTGACTAGTGTTTTTCAATGGATAAGGTGGAAATGCAATTAACCAGGCAGTACATATTACACATTGTACCAGTGTGAGGATGTAAATCATCAGCCGTTGTTGTTTTGGTCCAAACCACTTCATCATATTATTGCTGGGAAATGTTGCTTTGAACGCCATCACCACGACAATTGTTTTTACTCAATACACAAGATATGCAAAGAATAAAACTAATACCAAATGCTACATGGCAGAGCATACAAGTCCAAATGAAAGGTTCACCGATGAATGTAATTGAAGACAGAAAACAGAGTGTCAGGGCAAAAAGAAGCAGGAAGCTTAACTCGGAGTTATTAGCTTTAACAATCGGAGTGTGTCTATGGATGTAAAATATTATGAAACACCCCGACAGTGGTGGAAGCTCCCAGTAACGCCAGTGTCATCAGAATGATTCCCATTGTCTCAAAAAAAGGAAAGAAACTCAATTTTCTTTGGAATGCACTGATCCCGTCTTTCATTAGATTTGAGTTCCAATGGACATTTTATGCAATGAACTGAATCTGAAAAGACAAACAACACAAGACTTGGTCATTATATGATGAATCGTAACACCCTTGCTGTAATTCAGACGTCAAACCTATGCATTCATTTCTTTGGTATAGGTAATGATGTTTTCTTACCAGTTGTGTTACTAATTTCACCTTGTGCACATTGTATGCAATCAAAGCAGCAAATAGGGTGCCCTTCTCTTCCTGCTTTCCTTGTTCCTCGATGACAGCTTTCAGAGCAAACTGCTTTAGGAATCTGATGAGGAATACAATGGTGGAGAAATATTAATAATTCCATATAGCAAATGTACAGCATTCAGTCTAATGTACAGGGAGAAAGCTACTCATGTTTCATTTATTTGGGCAGTACTTTTAAAAATATTTTTGCAGTGTGACTACATTATATCAATTTTAAAACTATTTGAAAGTACTTGGGATAGATTTTAAGTTACAGAAGCAGAACATTTTTAGTGAAATCAGATTCACATTATAGCATGTGGAGTTGCTTCATATATTGTTTAAGAAAAGATAATAAATAGGATGAAAACTATTTGTACTAATTCTGTTTAATGGCTAAAATGAAACCCAGATTCAGCAGTAAAAATGATTTTCTTAATTGATTCATGCAATGGGGCAGTCACTGCCCAATCAGCATTTATTATCCTTTGACCTGCCTTCTTGAGCTGTTACAATCCTTTTACTGTACTTAGACCCATAATGTCAGAAAGGAATAAGATCCTAGATTTTCCTTCACTTTTTAAGGATGTGAAGGAATAGGCGTACACTTGCAAATCAAGAATGGGGAGTGACTGTGTGGCAAAATTGCAGGTTGCCATGTTCCAATGTACTTGCTGCCAATGTTCTTCTGAATGACAATGGCTACGGGATTGGGAAGCACAGTCTGAGGAGCATTGTTGAATTTCTGCTGTGTATTTTGTAGATGCTGCTACTGAACTTTGCTTGTAGGGAGGTGGGGTGAATGTTTGTGAATCTGGTGCCAAACAACAGGGCTGTTTTTTTTCACCAGGTAGTTTCAAGCTTCTTGAGAACCATTGGATCTGCACCTATCCGGGAAAGTTGGAGTATTCCATCACAGTACTGTGTCTTATAGGTGGTGGTTAACTTTTGGAAAGTCCACAGGTGAGTTACTTGCTGCAGGTTTCCTCATTGCTGACCTGCTTTTCTGTCCACATAACTTATATGACTAGTCCAGTTCAGTTTCTAGTCAATAGTAACAGCTAGGATATTGATAGTCAGGAAATCGCTGATGCCGATGCCAATCAATATCATATAGAAATTAATAGACCCTCCATTGTTGGCGATAGTCATTGCTTGGCACTTGGGTGGCAAAAATATGTTAGCAAATAAGATGAATATACCAATAATGCCCCTTGATATCAAACTAATGAATCCATTGCTCTCTGAATAATTTTTCAAACCTATTCAGCTACATTTCAGTATGTTTCGGTGTTTACATCTTTGTTTGTTAATTTAAAATATAGTGACATTTATTAACTCTTGCTCTTTAACTGAAAATTGTTTACTTTTTGTCAATTTTAATACATCAGTTATGTGTAAAATCTGGTGTGATTGAAGTGAGTGCATATAAAATATTTTTCACATCCTGTGGGGTTGATCAAGCAAGTGATCTTTGAATGGTGAGCAGAAATTTTCCACCCAAGAATGCCTGTTAGGTTGCAACTTTACTCGGTATCAGGGAATGGGCAGCAGTGGTTGGCTGCCTATTTGATGCAACCACCAGTTTGCTTTTCCATATCAGATAAGCGAACTTGAAATTAAAAATCAGTTAGCACTTAAAATGGAAAATTTCTGCATAAATCTTACCGACTTCTGACCGCCACTCCAAACAATTGCCTCTTCTGTTATTGAAAATTCTGCTCCCGAACGTGCTGATCCATCATAGTGTCCAACATTTACAATGTCAATATCACCAAGGGCATTTGGTTGCCAGTTTTACAATGTCATATGTTGCGACAGGATCTCCATTTTCATCAAAATAAACTTTTTCACCAATCTTGTTTACGAAATTCACTGTTTCTCATGTAGTACAATAACTTTAAATGAAATAAAATGGGAATACATTTATGCTAATTTTAAATGTTCAACTGTGAATTCTGCCACAATGCATATTTATGTAAATGTAGTCATGAAACTACGTTAAATGTTCCTCACCTGCCATGGTTGAAAGTTTGAAAGACTTGCACAACTCCCATTGGAGAAAGGTCCTTCCCCAATTTTACATGACACCATATTGTGAAGTGCATGAGCTATCGCATAAGTTGCTTTGTACACATTGTAAGTCACTCTGTACTGCCACACATCAGTAAATTCATTTTGGACATTCTGTAAATGTTCTCTCCCTGTGCATTCCTTAAGCTCTGGTTCAGTTTCTCGAGGACTTTTTGATTCCACCACTCAGACTGCAGCCAAAGCAACTTTCCCAAAACTTTCTCACCAAGAGGTTCCCTGGATACAAGGATGGATGGACTTTCATTAGGAATTCCCTCAACCCTGGTATAATGACTTTGCGAATTGCAATTCCAATTGTACCAGTAGCAATCTTTTTACTTTCTTCTGGAGGAAGAAGCAACGTGGAAACCCATGATTCACTTCCAATCCATTGTATGCCGCTGACATTTTGTCTATTCATTTCTTTTAGAAGAACACCCATATTTGATTCACCCACAAAAGCAATGACAACTTTTGTCGAAGATGCTTTTATGGTGTCAATTGTTTTCAGTAACTTATCTCGTGAATGTGTTTTATGAAATGATTCGGAAAAAGCGATGCAAACACCTAATTGTTGGACTGCTTCTTCAAATGCATGCATTCCAAAGTTTCCATAGTCATCATCACTCTTAACTGTCCCAATCCAGGTCCATCCGAAATGCTTCACCAGCTGGGCTAATGCTCTAGCCTGATAGTAATCACTCGGTATTGTTCGAAAAAATGATGGGTATTCCTTTCTATTGCTCAGGCACGTACAAGTAGAAAAATAGCTAACCTGTTAAAAAATAGTGGCAACATTTGCATTTTGACTACAAACTTGTAGTTGTTTCTGATATCAAGGCATAGATATTGTTTGAATCGAGCAAAGCTTTGAAACTCGCGACATGCTTATGGGATTGGTCTATCTTAAACGCATAATAAACTACTTATTTAATAATGGCTGGATTGATTACTCATAAATAAAGTTAACTCATGATAGCACATGATAGGAACCCAGCAAAATATTGACAAATAGATGCACTAAAGCAAAACACTGTTGGGCACTTGTGCGCAGTGGGAACATACCAACCTGTGGATCAAAGGCCATCTCACCTTTCCCAGAGGTTGCGATAGCATCATTGGACAGGTTGATCAAAAAATCAAGTAAGACTCTGATACAGTAAATTCGTTAGTTTAATTACTTATGAAGTGGTTCATTTAGCATGTATACAATCTCTTATGATGAAAGGGTGAAAGTGGAGCAGTGCTGATGTCACTATGGCAAACTGTGAAAAGTAAATTAAGGGAATACATCTAGAATAGAAAGACAGCCCCAGTAATGGTGACCATGTAACTATGTCACGTCAAGCCTAAATGTGACTCCATGTAATGTGATTCACTTTTAATCACTGCTCACAGATGATCTAGAAACCAGTTCAGCTCAAGATTAACTGGGGACTGGAAGCAAACATTGATTTTGTCAGCACTCTGTATCTCATGAAATAAGAATGAACTAAATTTGCCAATCTTTCAGAAGCATTTTTGAAAGTTTCCTTTATCATATTTTACGTCTTTTTATCAATAGATTTCTGAAATGAGATGTTCAAAAACAGAATCATCACAATGATAATAATCAACTGGTTATGATGCTGTAACTACACCAAGTCAAAAGGAATCAATTGTAATTGTACTGGGCACTCAGACAATCCTAATAGAATATTCTATTGCGAATGCAAATGAAGATCCTGGAATGTTTTGAATCACCAAAGAAGTTCCAAACTTTGCAAATGTGGATTAAATGACACATACAACATTGTATACCATTCAACCAAAATTTGTTTACTCTGCACAAACAATTTAATAATGCCAGATCTTACCATAGGGATTCTGAAGGTACCGATGGAAGGTGCTATGGCTAAAGACTGCGTGGATCCAGAATCAGCAACAATTGCAGAAACAATGGAGGATTTTTTGCAGTTACCAGTGGAAGTGTTTACCTCAGGGCTGTTTAGAAACTCCAAAGCTGCTTTTAATGATAACTGGGGCAAATTACAAGAATCGTATATGCGGTATCCCAGAGTAACCCCAGGAAGCAGAGTTGTATCATTGTTTATTTCCTCAATTGCAAAAATCATTGCCATGGCAAAACGGAAAGGTCTGAACTGAAAGCTGCGGAGAAGATGGAGAAACAAGACTTTTTTAAAAAACATAGAAAGTAGCAATGCAGTCATATTAGAGGGAACCACAGAATAGCTGTTCTTTGATATAATTCCAGATAGTAGTAATACCATTGTCTCCAAACTGGAAATTGATGAATCAATACCCCAATGGAGAGCCTTAAGTTCAAAATCTGACTTGACATTCAGCAAAGCCATGAGAACGTACCCAATTTCAAATAAAATGTTAAGGAGATACATAGATCCAATAGAAATATTTAGAAGAAAAGCAGGAGATCTCTCAAAATGATTTAACTGATAATTATTACTCATTCTAAAATGGAGCAATTAATAGAACCCACCAACCTGAGGCATTTTGCCGGCTCCAGTTGATTGCTGAATGAGAGGTCCGGATACTTAACGTGGTAATGCACTCCAAAAATTCCACCCAACATGATATCTCCATCTTTGGACAAGCCCAGTAAATCAAACCTACCCCAACGTTTGCAAACCTGATCATTACTGGACTGTGCTAGGGCAACAGCAGAAATTACTACTAAAATGGAGAAAGAATACATTTTTGTCAGTGCGAGAAACTATCCTTGGCTCAGTAGGGTGAGTCTGTTTTATAAGCTCTTGCTACTTTCATGAAAATTGTGTTCACGTATGCCTAACTGATTGTAATCTCTGCTGAATATCAACATATTATTTGACTAATCCCTTAAGAAAACACATCACCATTTAGTCAACATGAGACTCATGAAGATAATTCACTGCAATTGACACCTGTGCACCTTCAATCCAATTACAGATTTAAAGCACTGGAAATATATGGAAAACCAGGCAGAATCTGCATAGAGAAACACCGTCAATATTTGAATTCAATGAATCCTCAGAAATTCTAAAGTAGTCTTCCAGTAGAAAATAGAGTGGATATTTAGGTCCACAATATGTCAAGTTACTACAGGTTCAGGTCCTGGAATTGCTAGCAATGGGAATTGCCCCAGTATCCAACTTTAGGTGTCCCCATATTGTGTGGAACCATGTTAACTCTGAATGAGTCATTGTTCATTGTGTATCTCGCAAATGTGCAAATGTGCTAAAGATCGCAATTTCTTTAATTGAAAAGTGCCTGCTCTATTTCAAATAATTTAGAAGGACAAGAGATCTCAAACACTTTCATGGCAGGTTAAGCAAGCTGTATAACGTTGCGACTATGCAGTGGCTTTATGAGTGGTATGTTTCATGGACAGGATGCAGTCTCAGCCCAGAAATACCTCCTGGACTGTACACAATATCATGCTTAAATTTCAGTGCCCGATAGCTTGACAATGTTGTCCTTGCTGATGAAATGCTGGCTGCACTACTGGAAGCACCAAAGGCACATACAGTAAACACACAACCGACTTCATCAGCAAGGACAAAGTGGTCAAGCTAGTGGACCTATGCCTTACCACCCACTTCACAAACCTACAGACAAACCATAACATCTCCGATATCAGCATTCATAGCAGAGGCAGTAATGCAGAGACTTGAACAAACAGCTCTGCCACTCATCCAACCTAAACTTTGGGTCAGTCACTTGGATGACACCTTTGTCATCATTAAATGAGACAACTTACAAGAAAGCTCAATACCATCCATAATATCCTTACTGGCATAAAATTCATGAAAGAGGAGGAAAACAATGACAAACTGCCATTTTGAGATGTTGCAATAGAGCGAACAGTCAACTTCAAACCAGCATCTGCAGGAAAACAACACATATGGATCAAATACTGAACTACAGAAGCAATCATCCCAACACCCATAAATGAAGCTGCATTTGAACGTTATTTCAACGAGCCACCACACACTGCAGCACAAAGGAATTATGAAGAGCAGAGGAAAAACTACTCAACACCATATTCAAAAAGTATAGGTACCCAATGAACACAGTCCACCAAATTCTCAGCAACAAACCCAAACAAGCAGACAAAACATGCCCAGAAACCCTAGCCACTCTCCCCATCAAAGGCATCTTGGAAATGACTGCCAGACGACTCAGATCTCTTGGCATCATGGGAGTCCACACACCCACCAGCAGCTAATGAACTTAAAATATCTAACACAGACAACAAGCAAAACGAACATCGTTTACAAAATACCGTTCAAGAATTGCAATAAACACTACATTGGACAAACAGGCAGAAAACTAACGTGCAGGATACATGAACATCAAGTAACCACAAAAAGACATGACCCACTATCACTACTATCCTTACTTAAAGATGAGGAAGGACACCACTTTGTTGATTGGGACAACACATGCATCGTAGGACAAGCCAAACAGAGACAAGTACAAAAATTCCTAGAAGCATGGCATTCCAACTGGAACTCGATCAACAAACACATTGATTTGGACCCCATCCACCACTCTCTGAGCAAAAGAACAGGAAATGACATCAACACAGGAAATAACATCACCAACCCAAGGAAACCTAAGCACATAAATAGAAAGCAGGACATAACACCAGCACTTCACCGAAGGCTCTCTGATGATGTTACCCAGTATGGTGACGAAACACCTGAAAATGAACTTTCAAGCTCAGTGAGCAAACTTACATCTGTATTTGGATTTTCTTAAGGTGCTTGATAAGGTTTCATACATTGGACTACTTAGTAAGATAAGAGCCTGTGTTGTTAGTGATAGTACATGAGCATGGATAGAAGATTGAATAACAAACAAAAGGCAAAGAGTTCAGACAAGCAAGTATTTTCATGATGTCAACCGGTAGTGTGCCAATGTGTTCAATACAAGCACCACAATTATTTGCATTAAAGTAATGACTTGGGATGAGGACATCAAAGTAGGTTTGGGGATGACACAAAAATGGATTCAATGTCACGTGGTGAGGATGACGCAAAGACTCTGCAGAGGGATATGGAGAGCTTAAGTGAGTTAGCAAAAATTTGGCAGATGGAATAATGTAGGGAAATGTCAGATCACGCACATTCACCATTTAAATAATATTCAGTTCTTCTATTCTACTTGCCAAAGACTGCAGAAAGGGATTTGAGAGTGCTCGTTCATGAATCACAAACAGCTCACGTCCAAGTTTAGAGCTTACTATAGAAGGCAAAAGGAATATGGGAGCCTTATCTGAGGAAAGAACAACTAATATCAAAAGCATGCAGAGAACATTCATCTGGTGATATCAAGTAGGGAAGTGTTGCCTTATGAGTAGAGGTTAAGTAGATTGGGACTATACTCATTGGAATATAAAAGAATGACAAGAGACCTTATTGAAATATAAACGATGCTTTGGGATCTTCACTGAGTTGGTGTGGAAAGGTTACTTCCCTTTTGTGCGAGGTTCCAGGAGAAGAATAAAAGTTTTTAGAATAAGAGGTCACACACTTAAGACTGAGAAGAGGAGGAATTTCTTCTCAGAGAATTGTGAAACTGTGGAATTCTTTCCATAGAGATCTGTTGAGGTTGTGTCAATCAGTCTATTCACGATCTTCCATCAATGAGGAAATCAAATGTTTGGTGAAAAGGCAGGAAAGTGGAGATGAGTTTATAAATTAAATGCTGAAGCAGAATCAATGAGCAAAATGACTTAGTTCCGGTCTTGTATCATATGGCCTTATTGGCTTAATTTCAATTACTTCAGAAGCAAAAACATGACTCTAAAGCTTCTAAGAAAACCATGCATAGTGTCATAGAGGTGTACAGCACAGAAACAGATCGTTCAATCCACCAATTATCTAAAATAAATGTAATTGCATTTGCCAACCTTTGGCCAATATTCCTCTAAACCATTCCTGTTCATTTTCCCATCCAGATGCCGTGTAAATGTTGTAATTTTACTAGCACTTCCTCACCATCATATTGCCACATAGGTCCTTTTAAATCTTCCCCTCTCACCTTAAAATTATGCTCTCCAGGCAGCAGTGATTGAGTGAATCGTTCGAGGAATGTAAGGATAGAGGAGTGCACTTAAATAGCAAATCAGGAGGCAAAATGGGACATGAGATAACTTTGGCAAATAGGGTTAAGGCGAATTCAAAAAGGTTTTACAAATATATTAAGGACAAGTAGTAACTAGGGAGAGAACAAGGCCCCTTAAAGATCAACGAGGACACCTACGTATGGAACCATAGGAGATGCATGACACTAATTGAGTATTTTGCAGAAGTGTTTACTCAAAAGACTTGATTGATTGATTTATTTTTTGCCATGTGTACCGAAGTACAGTGAAAAGCTTTGTATATGAGAAAAACAGGCAGGTCATAGTAAGCAAGGATGGACAGATCAGAAAGACTTAGACAGAGGCATGCTGGTTACATTGCATAGAGTGTTCACTTGGCCAGAATTTTTACACATTTAGAATTTAAGTTAGAAGTGTAGAAATGTTATAAGAAATGTTAGAGTTAGATCTTCTGCAGAGAGCTTGCAAGGAGTTGTAAAATGTGGACACCATCTTGGATAGGGAAGGTAGAGATCTTGGGGAAACAAATAGTGTTATCTTGAAAAGTGCCCATACAACAGAGGAGAGGTGCTGAAAGCCTTAAAATGCATAAAGTTGGATACATCCCCAAGACTGAATCAGGTATACTCTGGAACTTTGTAGGAAGCTAGGGAAGTAATTTCTGGGCACTTGCTGAGATACTGGTGTCATCAATAGTCACAGGTGAGGTGTCGAAAGACTGGAGGTTGGCTAACTTCATGCCATTATTTAAGAAACCGCACATTGGATAGGCCATTTTTGGAATACTGAATTCAATTATGGTCTCCCTGTTATAAGGAAGGTGCTATTAAATGTGAAACAGTTCAGAAAATAATTAACAAGAATGTTACCAGGATTGGAGGGTTTGAGCTACAGGGAGACGCTGATTAGGCTGATGCCATTTTCCCTGGAGCATCTGAGGCTGAGGGGGACTTTCAAGAGGTTTATAAAATTATGAGGGACGTGGATGCAGTTAGTAGTCAAGGTCTTTTACCTGTGGCAGAATGCAAAGAGCAATAAATAAATAAATTTAACCAACAATGCACAAAATAGAATAGCAGACAGCACTGAAAAAGCAAATATGGCAGGATTTATTATCCTTTTGGGAAAGAATGCACAGTCAATCACCAAATTGATCTTTATTATGATCAAGGATGAGCGGGAAAGAGTGCCCTCCTTCCAATGGAGAGCTATCAATGGAACACAGGCAGATGGATAGTACTTCATTAAATAGCTGCACAGAGAGTGAGTGGCTGATGCCAGGATTACACCCATTACAGGCCCAGGATCACCATTGGCCCAAGAATAGCTGAGTGATGGTGGGGGAGAAGGGGCTAGTGAGGAAGTCAGCAGCAAGGCCAGCAACAAGTGAAGGGGGAAGGATGGAATTGTGGAATGTGAACAGAACCTCTCACTGTATATCTCCATCCACATTCTTTCAAATGCTACAATAAAACTTTTCAGTTTAATTGGTGAAACAATTGTGTTTCATTGGACATAATGGTAATATGCTGCTCTGAAATAGCAGTCTCCAATAGTTTGGATAATAATTTGGATTGGAATGTAAACTCACAACCTTCTAAGTCAAGCTGACAGTGTGAAAAAACAGATAACCTGTTGACTCTTTCATAAGAACATAGGAACTAGGAGCAGGAGTTGGCCATCTGGCCCTTCGAGCCTGCTCCAACATTCAATAAGATCATGGCTGATCTTTTCGTGGACTCAGCTCCACTTACCCATCCTCTCACTGTATCCCTTAATGCCTTTATTGTTCAAAAAATATCTTAGCTTTAAAAGCATTTACTGAAGTCACGGGAACTACTTCACTCAGCAGGGAATTCCGTAGATTTCCGTAGGGTGAAGGTGTTCCTTCTCAATTTAGTTCTAAATCTGCTCCCACCAATCTTGAGGCTTTGCCCTCTTGTCCTAGTTTCACCTGCCAGTGGAAATATCCTCTCTACTTCTATCTTATCTTTACCCTTCATAATTTTATATGCTTCTATAAGATCCCCCTGCATTCTTCTAAGTTTCAATGAATATAATCCCAGTCAGCTCAGTCTCTCCTCATAAGCTAACTCCTCAACTCCGGAATCAATCTACTGATACTCCTCTGCACGCACTCTAGTGCCAGTACATCATTTCTCAAGGAGGAAGAGTAAAACTGCATGTAGTACTCCAGGTGTGGCCTCACCATCACTGTACAGCTGCAACATAACCTCCCTGCTGTTAAACTCAAACCCTTTAGCAATGAAGGAGAAAGTTCCATTTGCCTTCCTAATTACCTGTTGTACCTGCAGACCAACCTTCAGTGATTCATGCACGAGGACACCCAGGTCCCTCTGCAAAGCAGCATGCTGCAACGTTTTACCATTCAAGTTATAACCCATTTTACTTTTACCTCTATGAAGATAGATGACTTCATATTTATTAACATTGTATTCTATCTAGCCGAACTTTGCCTTACTCACTTAAAGTATTGATGTTCCTCTGCAAAGTTTCACAGTTCTCTGCACACTTTGCTCTTCCACTCATCTTAGTGTCATCTGCAAACTTTGACACACTTCACATGGTCCCCAACTCCAAATCATCAATATAAATTGTGAATAATTGCGACCCCAACACCGATCCCTGAGGCACACCACTAGTTACTGATTGCCAACCAGAATACTACTCATTTGTCCCCAATCTTTGCTTTCTATTAATCAACCAATCCTCTATCCATGCTAATACTTTATCCATAACGCTATGCATCTTTACCTTATGCAGCAGCCTCTTGTGCAGCATTTTGTTGAAGGCCGTTTGGCAATCTAGGTACACCACATCTACTGGGTCCCTCTTGCCCACCTTGCTTGCAATGTCTTCATCGAATTCCAAAAGATTAGTTAAGTGTGACCTGCCCTTCATGAACCCATGCTGTGTCTGCTCAACGGGACAATTTCTATCCAGATGCCTTGCTATTTCTCCCATGATAATAGACATATTCCCCACTGCAGAATTTAAACTAACTCATCTATAATTCCTCACCTTTTGTCTATCTCCCTTTTTAAAGAGTGATATCACATTTGCTGTTTTCCAATCTGCTGGAACTGTCCCAGAGTCCAGCGAACTTTGGAAAATTACAAGTGCGCTTGCTATTTCTCCCGCCATCTCTTTTAGTACCTTGGGATGCAATCCATCAGGGTGAGGACAAACAAATGGTTTAGAAATGCCTGTGAAATTGAAGCCAAAGATGAAAAATTGTGAAACAAGTTATGTTGAAAATATTGCAGGCTAGAGAAAAGGTTTGGAAAGAGTTGGCTGTGTAGGTCAGCAAACATGGAATACTTGGTGAACCTGGAATGAATGTCGTGAGTCATTCAGTCGCCTAATTTGATCTGTCAAGTTGATTAGTATTGATTACAAGTTCACAGCCCTTTAGTTTATAATAGCAACCAAACCATGAGTACATGTGGAAAATTCATGCATCAAACACTATCATATGTAAATGTTCACAGTGAGATGCAAAACTGCTCAATTGGAGCTCACATACCTATCAGAATTGGGCATTGTATTGCCAAGAGTATTGGAATAGCTTCTTGAAGAATCCATGGGAGTGTAATGCTTGTCGTGGAAGCTGTCAGGGGCTGATGTAGTGTTGAAGGTATACAAGAGATGAGTGACACTATATGTGTGTGTTTAGTTCCAGGGAATTGGACAAGAGCTGATGCTGGTGCATAACACATTGTCTCATTGACCCTGAAGGAAGGGGAGTCAATGGAATGCAGCAGGCTGAGGGTAACCTGTTTGTTTATCCAAGAGAGTGAGTAAAATAACAGGTAGAGACATTCTGTGAGTAATAATTGTAACAATTTTATGGGCACAGAAAAATCCAGATCAATGACAGGCAGCATTAATTCAGGAAATGAATAATGCATTAATATCATACATTACCTGGTTTGAGCTGTGAAGGATGACTCACAGGAAGATCTTCCATCTCAGAAAACAGTATGATATTAGTCCAGTGTATGATCCAGCAATGCAGCTACTCTTGTATCTGTGGGATTTTCAGTTTTTCTAAAATTAGCGCATGGATTCAGGTTTCTTTGGCAGGATCAGCACTTATTATTGATACCTGATTGCTTTTTGGGATGGTGTTGAAATGCCTTGTCAAATCACTATCATCCATTTAGTTTAAAGAGACCTATAATGTTGTTTGGGAGAGAGTTCCATAATTTTCATCCAGCAACTGAACGAGTGGCAATGTATTTCCAAGTTTATGTGCTGAATGGCTTGGAGAGGAACTTACATATAATAATGTTTCCATTATCTGCTGCTCTTGCCCTCATTGATGATAATAATTTTGGTTTTGGAAGGAGGCTTGGTAAATTGCCACAGTATATCTTACAGTTTGAATATTCTGGTTCTTCTGTCCGTGTTCAAGGGGGAATGAGTGCTTGTGGATGCAGTATAAATGAAGTCAGCCGCTCAGTCCTGGATGTTGTTAAGCTTCAGAAGTGTTGTTGGAGTTGCACTCATCCAGAGAAGTGGGGAGAGTTCCATCACATTTTTGATTGCAACTTGTACATGGCAAAAGGTTTTTGGGGAATCAGGAGCGAATTACTCCCCACAGTTCAATATGATGGCGCAGCAGAGCATGCAACGCTCAGGCTCCTGTGCCTGGGCTTGTCCTACTCATCTGCAATGTTCTGTTTTCCTTCTATTTTTTTCCTTAAATTTACCGGATAGAGGGAGATCTTCGGCAGGAGGCGGCTTCGATGGGCTCTGAAGTAGCAGCAGCAGTTTCAGAGGCAGTGTGACTGCAGAGTTAGTCGGTTGGCCTGTGGTGATCGAGACTCTCATTTCCTGGTGGAATAAGCCCCGGATGGTAGCATGGTGTGGGCTGAGAGGCCCAGAGTGGAACACTATCTGTGGCATAGCGTGGACTGGTATTGCCTGTAGCCGGACAGTCTCTCAGCATCATGTATTGGCTGGGATGCTCGGAGCAGAAATCTGGTGGCGGGATGCTGTAACAGCGGAGAAGGAAATGTTGGACTTTTATTTTATTGTCCCAATGGCATTTAAGAATGAGCAAGAATACACACTGTTTATTATTTTCATATTGAGTGCACATGAAAAGACTGCATATTCAAATTGTGTTCATAGCTTTTGATATACTCTTATGCCCAAAGTATTACATCTAGTCATAGAACAGAAAAACATCTATTAGTCCATCGCACCTGCACCAGTCAAAACAAACACAATCTATTCCAATTCCATTTCCAAAACTTGGCACATAGCAATGTATGCCTTGGCATCACAAGTACACATCTGGATCTTTCATACTTGTGTGGAAGTTTCTGCTTGTACTGCCTTTACAAGTAGGGAATTCCAGAATCCCAGCACCCTCTGGGTGAAAAGGTCCTTTTCTCCCTTACATCTCCACTAAATCTACTACCCCTTACCTTAAATCTATATCTCAGTCATTATTCCTTCCATAGGGGAAAAGGTTTCTTCCTCTCTAACATTTTGTAATTTTATCATTCTCAGTCATATACCTCGCCAAACCTCCTTTGCCATAAGGGAAACAATCTGATTCTATCCAATCGTTCTTTGCATTGTTAAAAATACCCAGCCAGGTTACATCCTGCTGCAAAAAAAAAAGAACTGCTGATGCTGCAAATCAGACATGAAAGCAGAAATTGCTGGAAAAACTCAGCAGGTCTGGCAACATCTGTGGAGAGAAAGCAGACTTAACATCTCAGGTCCAGTGAACCTCTTCCGAACCGATTGTAGTTTGGGAAATGTGGCTGTCAAACCTGTTATTTTTCCAGCAATTTCTGTTTTTATTTCTAACATCCTGGTGAATTTTCTCTGGGCCCTCTCCAGTGAAATTGCATCTCTCCCAGAATGTGATTCCAGGACTACAAATAAAACACTGATGGTGACCTAAACAACATTTTATACAGTTTCAGCGTAACCTCCCTGCTATTAAACTCTTTGCCTGAGTTATTAAAGGCAAGTACAATATATTGCTTTTTAACCACTAACCTGATACCTTAAGGGACTGGTGTGCATTTTTTCATTCATTAACATGATTAGGGCATCACTGGCTAGGCCAACATTGCCCATCTCTAATTGCCCGGACAGAAGTTAAAGATCAACTATATTGTTGTGGGTCTAGTGTCACCTGCAGACCAGACAAGGTAAAGATGGCAGTCATCCTTCCGTAAAGGATACATGTGGATCTTTTAAACAACAATCAATTGTGAATTTGACTAGCTTCAGATCCACACACTAAAGGGCATTAGTGAACCAGGTGATGATGGATTTGTTGTGATTAGACTCCTAATCCAAGGTTGTTTTTATTTAATTCAATTTCCAGCATATGTCATGGTCGGACTTGGAAATGATTTCCCAGAATCTGGGTCTCTGGATTAACAGTCCAGCAATAATTCTACTGGGTCATTACCTCCCTCGCCCCTCTGAGCCTTGGTGCTTCCCATGATCCACCATTCATCATGTATTCCTTTGCCTTGTTCATCCTGCCCAATGTCATCATTCAACCAACTGCAATCACATTTAGTTTCTGGTTTATAGTGGTCACCAAAGATGTACATGAATACAAATGTCCACAATGAGTTGCAACATAGTGAAGTTAGTTCTAGCTGCTGAGTACTGTGCAGATATACATAATGCAGGTTATGGAGGTTGTGACAGCTGCAGCCAAACCATACAAGAGGACAAAGAGTTTATAAAAGTGGTGAAAGGGATGAAAGTGATAGTGAGCCTTATGATTCATCATTGAAGTGGCAGTCACTGCTGCAGAAATGTGCAGATCTCTGGCGAAGATTTCAAGGACTGTTTGTACCCATGTCCATAAAATAGTGATGTCCATCATGTTCTGAGTGTATGCAGCTCCCGTGCAGTGTGAGGACATGGACACTCTCCATTCAGAGTTTGGCGACTCTTATGAAAAGCTATCAGCAGCAGAGAGACCAGTGGATGTGTGAGATTTACTCTGATGACTACAGTGTTACATTGCTCATTAGCTCTGTTGAATGATAACTGGGCAGCATGTACTCAAGTCCACTGAACCACATAAACGACTGAATGAAAAGGTCTTAAATAATTCCATGCCAGAACAGAGAAGCAGAGTAGGCAAGGGTCTATGAAGCAGTGGCTGTTTTAACATTTTCGGGTCTTGTGTCATGACATTTCTTAAATTGATTGAGGATCATTATCACCTTGTTGGTAACAAAAATGTTCCATGAAAGGCTAATGACTGAGGTGGGTCCTGCACAGATGCACTTGCAAATCCTGCCTGGGGTAATTGGGACTTTGGAGTAGTGAATCTTAGGTCACTGATGACGTGAGTAAAGTATATTAATTTCAACAAAAGAAATAATTTAATGCTCTAAAGATCCATCCTGGTTTTCAACTAGACATTACTAAATGTTTTGTGGAAAACACAGCTTCCGAGAGAAAAAGGAATTAGATGCAAAACTACTTATTCAAAAGTGGTGCCATCAGCTTTGTGAACATTCTAAATTTTACAGAATAAACCTAAATTTTTCATATAGGTCCAGTATGTTTAATGTAAATGTATTAAAGTTCCATTCACTCTCTGCTTCCTTCTGAAGTAGCTGAAATTTGATTTGCATCCTAGTTCCCTAGGTTCCACCTTTGCAACTACTCTAAATTCATTATTATCGTGAATGCAGAAGTTTTCTGTAAATAAATGGCTCATCGGATTCAAATATACACAGGACCAAATTTACAACATAATATTGTATTGAATCAAAACCAAATTTCCACAGTTGACTATAACCAAATTTTTCATTCTCAACTTTAAAATTATATGTAAAATCAGCATAATGATATTTCTTTTAATGAATAAACATTCTTTATCTCAGGTACACTGCAAAACATTGGCAGAATTGATGGTTGGAAGCCATTTTATCCATCATGTGCTTTTTTGTATTTCTGTCTTTTTTCAGCACAATAATGTAACATTTGGGGGCAAAGATACAGAAAGCTAGTCCAAAGCTGGATGTTAATATCACAAAGACTTCCACAGCTAAGGCACATTTGCCAAGAGAGCTGACATATGCTCGAAAAAACATTATCCACACAGCACAGAAGGTAAGCATGATAAAGGTGATGCACTTAGCTTTATTGAAGTTGTTTGGAAGTTGTTAAGCTAGTAAAGCGGCCACAAAACACACAGAAGACAGAAATCCAATATAACCCAGTACACAATAAAAAGCTATTGGTGAACCTACATTGCATTCAAAAGCAATTATTTCACTGGGGTGGTATGGTGGCTCAGTGGTTAGCACTGCTACCTTACAGCACTGGGGTCCTAGGTTCAATTCCAGCTCTCGGTGACTATCTGTGTGGCATTTGTACATTCTCCCTGTGCCTGTGTGGGTTTTCCTCCCACCGTCCAAAGATATGCAAGTCAGGTGAATTGGCCAAGCTAAATTGCCTATAGTGTTAGGTCAGGGGAAATGGGTCTGGGTTGGTTACTCTTTGGAAGGTCAGTGAGGACTGGTTGGGCCAAAGGGCCTGTTTCCACACTGTAGGGAATCTAATCTGAAATGATCACTGTTCTTCAAAGGATAAGACTGAACATATTACACATTGCTCCAGTGTAAGGACACACACAGATTGATGCTATTGTGTGGGTATAAACCACCTCATCATGTTATTGCTGAGATGCACTGCTTTAAATGCCATTACCACAACAAATGTTTTACTGAAAACGCAGGAAATACAAAGAACAAAAACTACACCAAATGCTGTGTGATGCAGTTGACAAGATCAGGCGAAAGGTTCTCCAAGGAATGTGATTGAACTCAGAAAACACAGAGTTAATGCACAAAGAAGCAAAAAAAACTCAACTCAGAATTGTTGGCTTTGATAATTGGAGTATTTCTGTGAATGTAAAACAAAACAAATATTTTGATTGTGATGGAGGCTATAAGAAATGCCAGTGTCATCAAAATAATCCTCATCAGATTGCCAAAAGACAAAACTCAATGTCCTTTAAGACACATTCATCTTGTTTCCAGTTCGACCGATATTCCCATGAACATTTTATGCAATCCAGCAAATCTTAACAAAAGGAAATAAAAGTGTATTGGACAAGGAATCTAGTGAAAAAGAACACTGCTGTGTTTGTACTAAATAATTCAATTCTGAACACTTCTGTCAGTAAGATTTCCCCTATATTCTATTCTTCATTTATACTGAAATATTCTGCAAACTGTGATTCAGGCAAAACTGCAAAGATGTCTTAAAATACTGAAAATTATCTCTCAGCAAGCAATTACATCAGTCAATCTTTCTTGTTGGTCCTTACTAGTGATGTTGCTAATTTCGCCGTTAGCGCATTTTATGCAGTCAAAGCAGCGAAGAAGTTGCCCTTTCCTTGTTGGAGCAAATTGCTGTTGGAACCAAAAGGAGGATAAGTGAAATTCTTTATTTGTTATGTTCTACTGAACGTTCCACCTTTCTGAGTGAAAGTGGGAAAGCAGAATATTGGTGACTCTTTAGCATTTCAGGCGATAACTTTATTGTAATGTATACATTTTAAACTTGAGATATATTAATATTTGAAAAATGTGATACTGGAAAAACACAGGTCAGGCAGCATCAGAGGAGCAGGAGAATCGACATTCCGGGCATAAGCCCTTCTTCGGGAATGAGGCAGGTGTGCTTCGGAGAATCGACGTTTCGGGCATAAGCCCTTCTTCAGGAATGAGGCTGGTGTGCCAAGCGGGCTGAGATAAAAGGCAGTAGGGGAGGGAATTTGGGGGAGGGGCACTGGGAATCCGATGGGTGGAAGGTGGTGAGGGTGATAAGCCGGAGAGGGGGTGGGGCAGAGAGGTCGGAAAGAAGATTGCAGGTCAAGAGGGTGGTGCTGAATCCGGGAATTAGAACTGAGATAAGGTGGGGGGAGGGGAAATGAGGAAGCTGGAGAAATCTACATTCATCCTGTGTGGTTGGAGGGTTCCTAGGTGGAAGATGAGGTGCTCTTCCTCCAGGCGTCGTGTGGTCAGGGTCTGGCGATGGAGGAAGCCAAGAACCTGCATGTCCTTGGCGGAGTGGGAGGGGGAGTTAAAGTGTTCAGCCACAGGGCAGTTGGGTTGGTTGGTGCGGGCGTCCCAGAGTTGTTCCCAAGTAGGTGGCCTGTCTCCCCAATGTAGAGGAGACCACATCGGGTGCAGCGGATACAGTAAATGATGTGTGTGGAGGTGCAGGTGAATTTGCGATGGATATGGAAGGATCCATTGGGGCCTTGGAGGGAGGTGAGGGGGGAGGTATGGGTGCAAGTTTTGCACTTCTTGGGGTTGCAGGGGAGTGGAGGTTGGGTTGGTGGGGGGTGTGGACCTGACGAGAGAGTTGCGGAGGGAGTTGTCTCTCCAGAACAGTGATAGGGGTGGGGAGGGAAATCCCTGGTGATGGGGTCTGTTTGGAGGTGGCGGAAATGGCGGAGGATGATATGATGTATCCAGGGTTGGTGGGGTGGAAGGTGAGTACCAGTGAGGTTCTGTCCTGATGGCGATTGGAGGGGCGGGGTTCAAGGGCGGAGGTACGGGAAGTGGAGGAGATGCGGTGGAGAGCATCGTTGACCATGTCGGAGGGGAAATTGTGGTCTTTAAAGAAGGAGACCATTTGGGTAGCTCGGTAGTGGAATTGGTCCTCCGGGGAGCAGATGTGGCAGAGGCGAAGGAATTGGGAATATGGGATGGCATTTTTACAGGGGGCAGGGTGAGAGGCGGTGTAATCTAGGTAGCTGTGGGAGTCTGTCGGTTTGTAGTAAATATCTGTGTTGAGTCAGTCGCCCGAGATAGAAATTGAGGTGTCTAAGAAGGGAAGGGAGGAGTCTGAGATGGTCCAAATAAATTTGAGGTCAGGTGGAAGATGTTAGTAAAGTTGGTGAACTGTTCAACCTCCTTGTGGGAGCATGAGGTAGCGCCAATACAATCATCGATGTAGCGGAGGAAAAGGTGGGGGGGTGGTGCCAGTGTAACTGTGGAAGATGGACTGTTCCACATAATCCAACGAAGAGGCAGGCATAGTTGGAGCCCATGCAGGTGCCCATGGCTACTCCTTCGGTTTGGAGGAAGTGAGAGGATCGGAAGGAGAAGTTGTTAAGAGTGAGGACCAGTTCAGTCAGTCAAAGTTTCAAAATAATTTTGATGGTACCAAGTGAAATATCATCTGCTGGTAGGCAGCAGAGGAACTTCAACCTTGTTCCTGAATAAACATGGCATAAAAATCACGTATGAATAAATATGGATTGAAGTCATTTTTAGCTTCATCAACATGCCCTGAATTTCATCACTGGGTGGAGTTTTGATTTGAAACTTGGCCTGTTCAAGTATGCAAAATAGGTTACTCACATTGATTTAACAAACACATGAAAAGAAAAGCTGCCTTCACTATGCAAATTTGACATGGAGGGAACTGGTGGCGAGAGGCTAGGGTAATGTTGGTGAGCAAAGTGAGCACTTAGAATTATTGAGTGCATCATTTAGGGGCAGAATGGAAAATTGGATTATTGGCTTGTTTCAGAATTAGTTTTATATTCATCTCCCAAGGGAGAATATAAATAATTTGCTTATTCCTTTCTTGATGGAGACTTCTCTGCAATAATAATTTGCTAACCAGCGAGCCCTGCATGCTTATTTAATTAATACAAACCGTATGTCTTAGCTAAAATATGTTACTTATCTTCTCATTGAGGTGCTGTAATTCACTGATATGTTTTAAGTTGACAAGTCATTCTGGAAATGGTTGTTTTTCATGCAGACTATCATAGTTCATGCATAGTTTTCTACCTTGATTGATTGAAACCAATCGAAATTACAAATTGGTGTTTCAACATATTTACCCATTATTTGTACACATTACCTACAGAATGTTCAGGAATATTAATCCTTTGCTTTCCAAATAAAGGTAACAAAAATGTGGATCTTCATTGTGGACAACATTACTGAAACCATTATCAAACATTAGATGATTAGATACCTGATCAGGAATAATATCCTTCACGGAGTGATTGGAGGTGTTTGATTTGGAAGTCTTAATTATCTATCTTACTCACTCCCTTTGAACTGAATTGTGATGTCTTGTGGGCTGTTAGACCAGCTGCTTTGCATCTGTCTGATCAATGAGTTGCACACTTGGGCACCCATCATATGGTTGCTGTTTATAAACTACAAGGATGCGATTCTGTTATAATTAATAATCGTCACTTTGACAGATCAAAGTAGGTAATAGAATTGCTTGCGACATTCAGTCCAGGTTCAGCAACTATATTATGGCTACTGACCTCCATAGTCAACTCCATCCAAACTTTCTTTCTGGCTGGCTTCACTTGTCCAATATAAAGATAAATCTCTGTATTGCATTTCCATCTGAAGGAGGATAACCAGAATGATATTGAGATTACTGGGCTAGATATTGGGGAATATAACATAAAAAAATAGCAGCTTGGGTTTACAGGCAAAGTTACAATGTTAAAATTACAGAATCATAGCACCCTAGAATTTTATAGCACAGAGGAAGGACATTCCACTCATCCTGTTTGCACCGACTCCTAGAATTCTTTCCAGCTATTCCCATTCCCATGTTCTGTCACTGTCACTGACATCAAGGCAGCAACTGTCCATGATTGGCATCCAGGAGCCCTAATAAAATTAAAATCAATGTGAATCGGTAGGAGATTTCTCCATGCTTGATGTATTATGTATTACAAATGAAGATAATTGCAGTGTTAGATATCAGGAGATCAGAGCAGAAATTGCATTGGGTTGTGTCCTTGACCCAATCATCCTCACTTACTTTACCATTTACCATTCCTCCATAAGAAGTCCAGAAGTGGGAGCGTTCTCTGATGATTGCACAAAGCATAGCACTGTATGCAACTCATCAGACACTAAAACACCTCAAGGTGAAATGCAGCAAGACCTGAACAACATGAAGAACACAGAACACAGACATAGTGCATGGAACAATACAGGCCCTTCAGTCATTGATGTTGTGCTAACCTTTTATCCTACTCTAAGATCAAACTAATCAACATCCCCTTCATTTTAATATCATCCATGTGCCTATTCAAGAGTCACTTAAATGTCCATAATGTATCTGACTCTCCTACCACCACTGGCAGTGCATTCCATGCACCCACTACTCTCTGTGTAAACAACTGACTTTCTCCCCTAAATCTTCCACTAATT
This sequence comes from Hemiscyllium ocellatum, assembly GCF_020745735.1. Classification (NCBI taxonomy): domain Eukaryota; kingdom Metazoa; phylum Chordata; class Chondrichthyes; order Orectolobiformes; family Hemiscylliidae; genus Hemiscyllium; species Hemiscyllium ocellatum. Next base: position 19,051,124 of record NC_083413.1, on the reverse strand, counting down.
GCGTTAAAATTATGCCCCCTTGTGTTACTCATTTCTTCCCTTGGAAAAAGTCTCTGACTATTCACCTTATCCATGTCTCTCATCATCTTGTGCACCTCTAGCAAATCGCCTTTTATCCTTCTTCACTCCAATAAGTAATGGTTTAGCTCTCTCAATATTTCTTCATAAGGCATGCCCTGCAGTCCAGGCAGCACCATGGTAAATCTCCTCTGTGTCCTCTCTAAAGCTTCCACATCCTTGCTACAATGAGGCAACTGAAATGGAACACAATATTCCAAGTGTAGTCTAACCAGGGCGCAGTAGAATTGCAGCATAATCTTGTGGCTCTTAAACTCAATCCCCTGCTAATGAAATGCCACTTATCATCCCAGTTCTGCATCCGTCAATATCCTACTGCAACCTACAATGTCCACCACTCCACAAAGCTTTGTGTCATTGGTAAACTTACTAACCCCTTCCACTTCCTCATTCAAGTCATTTAGAAAAAAAAATCACAAAAGGCAGAGGTTCCAGAAAAGATCCCTGTGGCACACCACTGGTCATCGAGCTCCAGGCTGAATGCATTCTATCTACTACCACCCTCTGTCTTCCAAGGGCTAGCCAATTTTGTATCCAGACAGCTAAATTTCCCTGTATCCAATGCCTCCTTAGTTTCTGAATGAGCCTCCCACAGGGAAACATCAAACACCATGTTAAATTCCATGTACACCACATCCACTGCTCTAACTTCATCAATGTGTTTTGTCACATTCTCAAAGAATTCAATAAGGCTTGTGAGGCATGACCTGTCCCTCACAAAGCCATGATACTTTTAATCAAACAATGGTTTTCCAATTAGTCATTAATTCTGTCTCTCAGAATGCTCTCCAATAATTTGCCCACCACAGACATAAGACTGACTGGTTTGTAATTCCCAGGACTATCCCTATTCCCTTCCTTTAACAACGGAATAACATTTACCACCCTCCAGTCATCTGGCACTAATACAGTGACAGTGAGGACACAAAGATCATCACCACTTCAATAAACCTTGAATAAATCCTGTCTGGTCTATCCTTATGTTCTTCAAAATTTTCAGCACATCCTCCTTCTTAACATCCATCTGTTCAAGTTTATCAGCCTATTTCATGCTGTCTTTATAAACAACAAGGTCCCTTTCAGTAGTGAATACAGAGACAAGGTTTTCATTAAGGACCTCCTCTACCTCCTCAAGGTCCAGACACAAGTTCTCTCCACTATCCCTGAATGGCCCTTCCCTCACTCTGGCTATCTTCTTATTCTTCACATAAGTGTAGAATGATTTCGAGTTTTCGTTAATCCTACCTGATAAAGTTTTTCCATGTCCAATTATAGCTCTCTGAAGACCATTCTTCAGTTCTTTCCTGGCTACCGGTGTAACTCTCAAACCCTTTCTGATCCTTGCTTCCTCATCCTTAAGTAAGCTTCCTTCTTCCTCTAGACTAGATTTTCCACATCCCTTGTCATCCAAGTTTCCTCCACCCTACCATCCCTTTCTTGCCTCAGTGGGACAAACAAATCCAACACTATCAACAAGTGCTCCCCTCAACAATCTCCACATTTCTGTCATGCATGTTCCTGAGAACATCTGTTCCCAACTTAGGTGCCCCAGTTCCTACCTAATAGCATTGTGATTCCCCCTCCCCCAATTAAATGCTTTCTCATACTGTCTGCTGCTCTCCCTCTCCGTGACTATAGCAAAGGTCAGGCAATGGTGGTCACTATTACAGAAATGGTCTCCCATTGAAAGATCTGACGCCTGGCCTGGTTCATTGCCAAGCACCAAATACAATATGACCTCCTTTCTAGGTGGCCTATCTATATATTGAGTAAGGAATCCTTCCTGGACACGCCTTAAAAAACTGCTCCATCCAAATTATTTGAACTAAGGAGTTTCCAATCAATATTAGAGAATTAAAGTCAGCCAGGACAACATTCCTGTTACTTCTGCACCTTTCCAAAACCTGCCTCCAAATCTGCTTCTCCATGTCTCTGTTACTATTGGGAGGTCTGTAGAAAAGTCCCACTTAAACAACTGCTTCTTTCTGACAGTCATTCTGACTCAGTAGACAAACCCTCCCTTGCCGACCTCCCTTCCTGTAGCTGTGATAATATCCCTGCCATCCCCCACCTCTTTTACCTTGCTCCCTATTCTTTTTGAAACATCTAAACCATGGAACATCCAATAACCATTCATTCCCTTGTGATTATCCAAGTCACTATAATGGCATAAAATCATAGTTCCAAGTACTGATCCATGCTCTAAGTTCATCATCCTTATTCCTGATACTTCTTGCATTAAAATAGACACACTTCAACCCATCACCCTGACTACAACTTTGCCTTATAAACTGTTTATCTGTCCTCATAGACTCTCTTCATGCTGTATCTGGCTGTTCAGTAGGTACTCCATCCTCAGATCTGTGGCTCTGGTTCCTAACCCTTTACCAAACGCATTTAAACCCTCCCAAAGAGGTCTAGCAAACCTCCTACCCTGGATATAGGAGCTCCGCTAGTTCAGGTCCAACCCATCGTTTGTGTACAGATCCTAATTTTCATAGAAGGAATCCAAATGATGCACATATCTGAAGCCCTCCCTTCTACAACAATCCTGCAGCCACGTGTTCAGCTGCATTCGCTCTCTGCTCTAAGGCTCATGAGTCTGTGGCAATGGTAGCAATCCTGAGATTACTACTCCCCTCCTTCTGCCTTTTAGCTTCCAACCTAACTCTCCAGATTCATTTATCAGGCTTTCATCCTTTCTGAATTATGTGATTGGTATCGATGTGTTCCATGACTTCTGGTTGCTTTCCCATCCCCTCAAGAATCCTATAGACTTGATCCAAGACATCCCTGAACCTGACACCCCGGAGGCAGCATACCATCTGGGAGTCTTATTCGGGATCACAGAATCTCCTGTCTGTTGCACTCACCATTGAATCTTGTATCACTATCACTCTCTTATTCTCCTTCCCTCCTCCCCTCCTTCCCTGCTGAGCCACAGAGCCAGGCTCAGTGCCAGAGACCTGTCCACTGAGGCTTTCCCCAGGTGGGTCGTCCCGGCCAGTGGTACCTAAAACAGTATACTTATTGTTGAGGTGGATGGGCACAGGGGGTCCTGCACTGTCTGCCTATTCCCTTTCCCTCTCCTGATGGTCACCCAGCTACTTTGATCCTGTAACTGACGTGTGATGGTCTTCCTAAAACTGCTCTCTATCACCCTTTCAGCCTCCCAAATGATCCAATGTTCATCCAGTTCCAGCTCCAATTCCCTAACGCAGTTTGTGAAGTGCTGGACTTGGGTGCCCTTCTTACAGGCGAAGTCAGCAGGGACCCGAGTCATGACTCTTTGTCCCACATCCTGCAAGAGGAGCATGCAACTGCCCTCACCTCCATCCTTTCTGCTCTAAGTTACCAAGAGAGATTGAATACACAAATAAACACCTTCCCTTATCAACACACTGGGTCTTGTTTATAGTTAGAGGACGAGGACAGGCAGGAGAAACTACATATGTTGGATCCCGGGTTCAGCCACAGCCAGAATATATAACTTCACAAACCTAGAATCCCAGCATCCGCGTTCACTCCTGTTGAGACTTCGCTCCACCTATTCTCGAGGTAAGTATTTAACAGGAGAATGTATCTTCCCGGCAGCCCCTGATTCGTGCTGTCACCACTTCTATTGCTGCAATGGACTTAGGCTGATAAGCGACAAATAACATCAATGCCACGTAAGTCCAAGAAAACTGCCATCTGTATCAAGAAGTAATCCTATCTGTTTTCTTTGTCACTCAATGGCTTTACCATTGCAGAATCTATCCACCACAATCAATAGCCTACAGCATACCATTGACCAGAAACCAAAATGAGCTCGGCATATCAGTAATGTGACCGCACGAGCAGGTCAGAAGCTAGGAGTTCTGCAGTAAGTAACACACTACCTCTGGGCAACAGCTATCCACTAGCTATAAGTCATAACCAGGAATGTCATGTCATATTCTCCACTTGATTGGATTAATACTTCTCCAGAAACACTCAAATCTTTTGACACAATCCAGGACAAAGCAGCTTGCTTGAACTCGATAGACAATAGACAATAAGTGCAGGAGTAGGCCATTCAGCCCTTCGAGCCTGCACCACCATTCAATATGATCATGGCTGATCATTCCTAATCAGTATCCGCTTTCTGCCTTATCTCCATAACCCTTGATTCCACTATCTTTGAGAGCTCTATCCAACTCTTTCTTAAATGAATCCAGAGACTGGGCCTCCACTGCCCTCTGGGGCAGAGCATTCCACACAGCCACCACTCTCTGGGTGAAGAAATTTCTCCTCATCTCTGTCGTAAATGGTCTACCCCGTATTTTTAAGCTGAGTCCTCTGGTTCGGCACTCACCCATCAGCGGAAACATGTTTCCTGCTGCCAGAGTGTCCAATCCTTTCATAATCTTATATGTCTCAATCATATCCCCTCTCAGTCTTCTAAACTCAAGGGTATACAAGCCCAGTCGCTTTAGTCTTTCAGTGTAAGGTAATCCCTCCATTCCAGGAATTGACCTCGTGAACCTACGCTGCACTCCCTCAATAGCCAGAATGTTTTTCGTCAAATTTGGCGACCAGAACTGCACACAGTACTCCAGGTGTGGTCTCACCAGGGCCCTGTATAGCTGCAGAAGCACCTCTTTGCTTCTATACTCAATCCCTCTTGTTATGAAGGCCAGCATGCTATTTGCCTTCTTCACTACCTGCTGTACCTGCATGCTTGCCTTCATTGACTGGTGTACAAGAACACCCAGATCTCTCTGTATTGCCCCTTTACCTAAATTAATTCCATTGAGGTAGTAATCTGCCTTCCTGTTCTTGCCACCAAAGTGGATAACCATACATTTATCCACATTAAACTGCATCTGCCATGCATCTGCCCACTCACCTAACTTGTTCAGGTCACCCTGTAATCTCCTAACATCCTCATCACATTTCACCCTGCAACCCAGCTTTGTATCATCAGCAAATTTGCTAATGTTACTATTAATACCATCTTCTATATCATTAACATATATTGTAAAAGGCTGCGGTCCCAGCACGGACCCCACAGGTCACTGCCTGCCATTCCGAAATGGAGCCGTTTATCACTTCCCTTTGTTTCCTGTCAGCCAACCAATTTTCAATCCAATCTAGTACTTTGTCCCCAATACCATGCGCCCTATGTTTACTCACTAACCTCCTATGTGGAACTTTATCAAAAGCTTTCTGAAAGTCCAGGTACACTACATATACTGGATCTCCCTTGTCCATCTTCAGAGTTACATCCTCAAAAAACTCCAGAAGATTAGTCAAGCATGATTCCCCTTCATAAATCCATGCTGACTCTGTTCTATCCTGTTACTACTAACCAGATGTGCCGTAATCTCATCCTTTATAATAGACTCCAGCATCTTTTCCACCACTGAGGTCAGACTAACTGGTCTATAATTTCCTGCTTTCTCTCTCTCACCTTTCTTAAAAAGTGGTACAACATTAGCCACTCTCCAATCCTCAGGTACCGAACCCGAATCTATCGAATTCTGGAAAATAATCACCAACGCATCCATGATTTCCTGAGCCACCTCCTTCAGTACCCTGGGATGTAGACCATCAGGCCCCGGAGACTTATCAACCTTCAGACCTAACGGTCTCTCCAACACCAAATCCTGGCAAATATAGATTCCCTTAAGTTCAGGTCCTTCAGTCACTGTTACCTCAGGGAGATTGCTTGTGTCTTCTCCAGTGAACATAGATCTGAAGTACCAATTCAATTCTTCTGCCATTTCTTTGTTCCCATAATATATTCCCCTGTTTCTGTCTTCAAGGGCCCAATTTTAGTCCTAACCATTTTTTTGTCTTGCACATACTTGAAAAAGCTTTTACTATCCTCCTTTATATTATTGGCCAGTTTACCTTCATACCTCATTTTTCCTCTGCGTATTTCCTTCTTAGTAATCCTCTGTTGTTCTTTAAAAGCTTGTTTTCCCACTTATCTTTGCTATGTCATACTTTTTCTCTTTTAACTTTATAACTCAGTTGACAAGAAAAAAGCTGGAATCAATTTGGAATAATTTCAGATAACAAAACTCCCTATTTTCAAGCTTGAACAGAGTTGCGATGAATTATGGTGGTTTGGAAACAGTGCAAACTTCAGCCCTTCTTTGTTGTTGAAGCAAAAAATGCATTGGTGAACAGCTAAACATTGCTAACATTTATAGAGACAGTAAAAGAAGGCAGGATGAGAAATGCAATCAGCAAGATTTCATTCTATGCAGGGATATCCAAAATGATTTCTTATCGAGCACCTTAACCATTTGGCCATGACCACAGACAAGCAGTCAACTTGATTGGTACCCCACCCACCACATTCAGCATGCAGTTACTTTATCACTGGTGCACAAGAGGAATAGTTACACTCTCTCCAAGATGCATAGTAGCACCATTGCTCCTTCGACAACATCTCTTTCTCTCTCGAGGGGAAAAGACAGCAGATGCATAGAAATACCAACACCCACAGGTTTCCTTCCAACAGTGCAGATTAGTAAGCCACTTAATTCTGATTGATTGATGCATTGTCACCATATTCAGAACTATGGATAGGCAAATTAAAAAAAAGGGCAATACTTGCATATATTTCTTTTGCATGCAGCCCCAGATATCATCAAAAAAGGCTTTTGCAGCAGAAATAAGCACTTTTCAGTGGGTCTTGTGTAACATTGGTGAACTTATCTGAGTGTGGTCCCATTTACTCTCTTCTAATATCGCTTAAGAGAATGATAAGAAAATATCTAACTGTAGACTTAATAAGCCCAATTAATGATCTTAAATCTGTCCTGATTCTTCAGCAATTGATACCTATCAATCAAACTACAGTTATGGTGGTCATTGGGCTCTGGCATTCAAAGATGATATGGTGTTGCATCCAGAAGGCATGTCAAGCCTGAGGGCTGAATGCTGTCAGCGAAACATGCCACTCACATATCCACTGCATAGTTGCAGCATTAAACAGATTGTTCTTTATAGCCTGCCATACAGATGTTTGAATCTTTTACCTCACTATGTAATTTAAAATAAGGGAGCAGTTTTCACATCCAGAAGTAGTGGCATTTTGCACATTTGCGAGAGGAACAAGAAATGATTTGACATGAAGTAACATTGCCATGCATAATAGGAGAATAGCTGAAGGGAGATTAATAAACTGTTCTCATCGCTAGCAAATGTCAGCACTGGACTTCTTCTTTTGCAGTTTTGAGTTACTCTGGAAAAATCCATCTCCAAGTTTTCCACTGGAAGACCACACCAGAGTTCTGAGAATCCTTGGACTCGCACATCTTTGGACTGTGGGAGGAAACTGGAGTACTTGGAGGAAACCCACACAGTTTTGGGTGAATGGCAAACTTGTCGGGCAGTTGTCTGAGGCTCGAATTGACCCCACATTCCTTCTGAGATGGCCATTCTGGTAAGTGTGCCACCGTCTGCCTCAATTGGATTGAAAGGTCACAGGTGGATACATTTGTAATTATTTCCTTCGAGATTCGCATGTTGTGGAAAGTGATAACATGGTTTCTTAAGAGAGTATCAAACTAATTTGTTTATGTTCAACAGAGGTGGAAATTGATTCAGCATTCATTAAGACAATTTTCACAGAAATATCTGGAGCTTATAAAAATTAGTCATCCTTCTGTAAGCCAAAGATAATTTCTTGTCCTGTCAAATATGCATTATTGGTTCTTTTTAGTGGTGAATTCTGCCGTTGCTTTAGTATGGTCTACTAATGAGCAGGCTTGCAAACGTTGGGGTAGGTTTGATTTACTGGGGTTTTCGAAGGATGGAAATATCACATTGGGTGGAATTTTTGGCATGCATTCTTATCACGTTGAGCATCAGCACTTCACGTTTAGCAATCATCCGGAGACAGCAAAATGCCTCAGGTTAGTGGGTGCCATCAAACACTCCAATTTGTTTAGTAAAATGGATAACATCTGACCTCATACTGCTTCATTTACTGAATTAATTTGAAAATTCAAAACTGTAAAGAAAATCGTTCACTTCATTTTTGTGGTCCATCCCAAAGTTATTTATAACCAATCAAGTACTTTTATAATCTAGTCAATATTGTAAGATTGGTAAAACTACAATCAATATACACAGTGCAAGCTCTCACAATCAATCTTGTAATCAAAACTCAGAAACCTCTTTTAGCATTTTCCAGGGAGAGATACTTATCAGGTAAGGCACTGTGAAAGCTCTCCTAATCTCCCTAGAAATGCTTTTATTGGATTGAAGAGGGGGGATCGGGGATCCCTTTCATGTGTTATTTGAAATTGGGCAAATTGTCAGGTCTTCATCTAATGTCAATTAAGCTCTTGTGCTCAAGGTCTATGTTGTGGACCACCAACTGCCTGTTTAGAGAAAGTGGTGATACCACTGAATCATAGCTAAATCAGCTAAGTGGTGAGCCCCCTAATATAACTGTCAATGTCATTTTCTATGTTATTTCTTCACCTTGTCTGCAGATTTCAGTTCAGACCTTTTCGTTTTGCACTGGCGATGATTTTTGCAATTGAGGAAATAAATAATGATACAACTCTGCTTCCTGGTGTCACGCTGGGATACCGCATCTATGATTCTTGTAAGTTGACCCAGTTATCGTTAAAAGCAGCTTTGGCATTACTGAACAAACCTGAAGCAAGTGTGCCGTCTGTTCACTGTAAAAGCTCCTCCATTGCTTCTGCGATTGTTGCTGATTCTGGATCTACGCAGTCTTTAGCAATAGCACCATCTATCGGTGCCTTCAGAATCCCTATGGTAAGATATGACGTTTAATAAAGCGGTTATACAAATATGTGTCAACAGTATATAATATGATGTTGTAGGTGTCAGTTATTCCATCATCTATACAAAAGTAGGAATGATTATTCATGATTTAAAACAAACTAAAATAATCAGTTACATCCTCTTTAGAATGTTCATTCAGGATGGTGAGACGGTCCATCTGTTGATTGCTCTTTGGCTTTATAACTTGGCTGTAATCCTTCTTCTCCGAAGATCCTTCTTCTCCGAAGATACTTCATCACAAGTCTCATTTAATGATTTAAGTAAATGATGAGGAAGAAAACGTTCAAAAATGTTTACAAAAATTGACAATTTTAATCAAGTTTTATCCTTTTCTGAAATGTGGGCTACACTCTCAAAACCAATATTTCAATTTTGTCCCCAGTTGCCCTTGAGTTAAATGGCTCCCAAGATCATCTGTGAAGGAGATTAAGAGTGAATCACATTGTATGGAACAAAAACAGATGCAGCTGGAAAATCTCACCAGATTTGACAGCAGCTGTGGAGAGAAATTAATGTTAACCTTTTGTGTCCAGTGATTCTTCTTCAGAACATTGCATGGAATCACATACAGTGTAAATATTCCTGAACCAGCTGGAAACTTTTATTTTACTACAATCATAACTTCATGGTCACTGTTACTGGGCTATCTTTATTTTCCAAATTGGATTAGATTAGATTAGATTCCCTACATTTGTATCCTTGAAATTAATCTCCACTGATTGTCATGGCCAAATGCTGATGACATTTGCACATCTGCACCTTCAGTCATTGGTCATTCTAAAAGATTCACCATTTGTTAAATGAACCACATCCTAAATAATAAAACTAACTATGTTACCAGACATTCACTTAATTTTCAATCAACCTGTCATAGATAATATCATAATCTCTAGTCAACATGAGAATGACATTTTATTCACAGGTTGGGGCTTGACCACTGCGCCACAACAGCCAGAAGCAATTTTTTTTAACTGCATTTGTTTGTCAATATCTTGATGTGTTCATATCATGAACCATGTTAATTTATAAGTGATCAATCCACCCATTGTAAGTGACTTCCTTAAGTGTAAAATCACTTGATTTTCAAAACTTAACTGAGACATTAACCCATTTATTAAAACAGGTCATCAGCTAAGTGAACCCCATGATTCAGGTTTTCAGTGTTTCCTCATATGCTCTCGCAATTGAACCATGATTCAAGGCAAGAACAGATAATGTTGAAAATACTGGGCAGGTCAAACACATCTGTGGAGAGAGTAACTGTATTAAATTTTGAGTACAACTGTATTTAATCATTAAATTCTATGTCAGTCTTCAAAAATGAAATGGCTCGCGCTTCAGCCTTTCCTTAAACTTGGCACCTGATTCTGGGAATAGTCATATTCAGTTTGTAGTGATTTCAATGAGAATTCATTCAGTAACTTCAAAAATTAGCGAATGTCAGAGTGAATTCAGCACCCTGGAGCTGAGTATAGAAGTTGGAAAAGTATGTTGAGGTTGCACAGGACATTGGTGCGATTGCTCCTGGAGTTCTGGAACCAGTTCTGGTCGCTCAATTATGGAAAGATTGTTATTAACATGGAGAGGGTTCAGAAGAGAGTAACCAGAATTGGTTAATACGGAAGGATTGAGTAATAAAGAAAGGCTGCATATGCTGGGAATATTTTCACTGGAACTTAGAAGGCTGAGAGGTGACCTTATAGGAGTTGATGATCCCATGAGGAATAAATTTTGGGTTAGTGGTTGGTTGTTTTCCCGAGAATAGGGGAATTTCAAGATTAGGGGCACATTCTTTTAAAAAGAGGCATGGGGACTTTTTTTTTCACAGAGGGTAGCTTGCGTATGAAATGAAATTCCAGAGTAAACAGTGGATGTGGGTACAATTACAATGTTTAAAAGACATTTGGGTAGGATAATGAATAGGAAAGGTTTGGAGGGATATGGGCCAGGAGGGGGCAGGTGAGACTAGTTCAGTTTGGGATCATGTTAGCCATGGACTGTTTGGACTGAAGAATCTGTTTCAGTGCCGTATGACTCTATGACCATGATTCTAAGGCTATGACGAAGACAACCTTAATCTGAGTAAAGACAGAAAAATATTCTACAAGAGACAAAAACTAAGAAAAATAGCTTACATTACATTATGAGTAATCAACTCCATTGCAAAATTCAGAGAATGAAGGGTTAATACAGATAGTTATTCATTGAACTTTTGAAATTAAGTAGTTGTAAACCGTAGGTAAACAATATTGCATATGAGTGAAATTTACAGAAAGCCTGCCCAACAGCAGACAGCTCAATAAATAGAAGGATAAATTATACAACACAGACATTATATTATCAGGTGAAATAAGTCTACAACACAATGTTTCAGTTTCGGCTCACTGGGGCATATATATTTCATGACTGAAAGGCAGTGAGCTTAATTTTGGTGCCAGAAGTGGGAAAAATTCTTTAAAGTTGCATTCTTCAAAAGCAATGTTGAGCATGCTGATAAAAATATAAAGGGTTTGATGAAGAGGAATTCTATGTTTGGGCAATTGTGTAATGTACAGCATGCAGAATGATCCATGTATCCTACACCTTGTTTTACCATTGACTTAAATGCAAAGGGACAAAATGTCAGATCAACAGTGACCCTCCAAAAGAGACTAAGAAAATGCAGAATTAACCCCAAGTAACTTGTAAAAGGAGGCAGCGAAAGATAGAGAAAGAGAGAGAATGTTTGACTATGTTCTTCATGTTAATTTGTGAGGAATGGGCATTGTATGTGATTGCAACTGGGACAAGGTGAATCAAGAAAAATCAGTGCTTGGAATGAACATTGGCAGAAAATATTTAAATGGGGCATTTTGAAATTATGAAATATGTCAGTTATTATGCATTTAAGATGGATCTTGATGATGCAAGTTGGAACCTTTGTTCTTTTTTGCCAATATCTATGCCTTGATATGATGAAAAAGCACAAATTATGACACAAATGTTTTTGCTTTGTTTGTGACAGGTTAGCTACTTTTCGACTTGTGCGTGCCTTAGCAACAGGAAGGAATATCCATCATTTTTTCGAACAATACCGAGTGATTACTATCAGGCTAGAGCATTAGCCCAGCTGGTGAAACATTTTGGATGGACCTGGATTGGGACAGTTAAGACTGACAATGACTATGGAAACTTTGGAATGCAAGCATTTGAAGAGGCAGTTCAACAACTAGGCATTTGTATAGCTTTTTCCGAGTCATTTCATAAAAAATACACTCGAGAGAAATTACTGAAAACAATTGACACCATAAAAACCTCTACTACAAAAGTTGTCATTGCATTTGCGGGTGAATCAAGTATGCGTACTCTATTAAAAGAAATGATTAGACAAAATGTTAGTGGCATACAATGGATTGGAAGTGAATCATGGATTTCCACGTTGATTCTTCCTCCGGAGGAAAGTAAAAAGATTGCTTCTGGTGCGATTGGAGTCGCAATTCGCAAAGTCGACATACCAGGGTTGAGGGAGTTCCTAATGAAAGTTCATCCGTCTTTGTATCCAGGTAACCCCTTGGTGAAAAAGTTTTGGGAAAGTTGTTTTGGCTGCCATCTAAGTGGTGGAAACAAAGCAGGTTCTCGACAAAATGAATCAGGTCTAAAGGAATGCACAGGAAGAGAAAATCTGCAGTTTGTCCAAAATGAGTTTACTGATGTCACGCAATACAGAGTCACTTACAATGTTTACAAAGCAACTTATGCTATAGCTCATGCACTCCATAGTATGGTGTCATGTAAAACTGGTGAAGGGCCTTTCCCAAATGGGAGTTGTGCAAATCTTTCAAATTTTCAACCATGGCAGGTAAGGAGCATTTAATGTAGTTTGATGACTGAATTCATGTATATATATCCAATGTGCTCAAACTCACAGTTGAACTATTGCAATTAACGTAAACATGTTCCGATTTTTTTTTTAAAGTTGCTATATTACATGAGAACAGCGCATTTTATAACCAAGATTGGTGAAAAGGTTTATTTTGATGAAAACGGAGACCCTGTCCCAACATATGACATTGTAAACTGGCAACCAAATGCCATCGGTGACATTGACATTGTAAATGTTGGACACTATGATGGATCAGCTCCTTTTGGCGAGGAATTTTCAATAACAGAAAAGGCAATTATTTGGAGTGGTGGTCAGAAGTCGGTAAGATCTGTGCAGAACCATCCTTTTTTTATGAACTGCCTGATATTTAATTTCAATTCCCTTTCCTGAAATGGAAAAGCAAAATGGTGGTTGTTGTATCAAATAGGTGCTATTGCTTACTTCCTGTTGTTGAGTAAAATTAATACTTGCCAAGCAATTTTAATTCAAAAGTCGTTTAGTGGAATCAACTCAGAATGAAAGAGCAGAGCAATATTTTATTTCCACCCATTTAAACAGCAGAATGTCTTTCCATATTACTGATAAAGTTAGAAATGACAAAAAATGTAAGATATTGCAGTTTAAGTCCAAGAGTTAGAAATGTAAATGTATCCTAAATTACACAAAATGAACAAATTAGTGTTGGAACAAAGATGTAAACATCTAAACGTATATGAAAAGTGGTTGAATAGGTTTGGAAAAAGAAGTTCAAAGTAATGGAACCATAGGTTCCTTGTCAGGGGAAGTGGTGTTTCATATTTATCTTCGTGAAAAACACAGTTGTGCTATACAAATGCCAAGCAATGGCTATCTCCAACAAGAAAGGATCTCATCATGTCCACCAGATATTCAATCACTGTCACTGAATTTAACACAATCAACATCCCAGGGGATACCTGGTATGGCAAAATTAACCAGACTAATCATTCTAAGTTATGTGGCTACCAAAGCAGGCCAGATACTAGGAAATCTGCAAAAGTTAACTCACCTCTTGGTTCTCCAAATCTTAACTACCATCAATAGTGTACAGGTCAAGATTCTGATATAAACCTCCCACTTGCCTCGATTTGTGCAGATACAATAACTCTGACAGAATTTGACACCATGCAGGTAAAAGCAGCCTACGTGATCGACACCACATGCACAAACATTCATTTCCTCTACCACAGATGCTCTGTAGCCGCATCTACAGGATAGTCTACAGAAATTCAGCCATGCTATGTAAGCAGCACCTTCCAAATCATGCCCATTCCATCTACAAATACATTGGTAACAAGTCAATGAGAACACCATTACCTTCAAGTTCTCCTAAGAGCCACTCACCACCTTGACTTGCAAATATGTCTCAGCTCCTCCCTAACGATATTGTAAGTCTACCAAGGAAATGGATTGCAACTGTTCAGCAAGGTGGCTCAAAGGCATTAACAGATGGACAATAAATTTTGGCCTTGGCAGATATGTTCACCTCATGATTTTTATTCTGAATATGATTTTCATTTTAGCAATTTACTGCAAAATATATTTGATTTTATTTCATTCATTCCAGTTTCCTTTTTCAGTAATAAATGAAACAACTGCAAAAACACATCAAGTATGTAATATTAAGCATTTGAATTCACTAAAAATGTCTTGGAATTCATTTGTTGTTGCAAAACCAAGAACTTCACCACGGCTTTAAAATGAGGCCATAAGCTGTAACATTATTTTAAAAAGGACAGTCCCAACAAATATAACTGAAACAGCTTTTGTCCTGTACACCAGACTTAATATTGTAGATTTGCCTCATGTATATTATGAGTATTTCTCCAACGTTGTATTCATATTCATAATCAGGTTCCAAAAGCTGTTTGCTCTGAAAGCTGCCATCAAGGAACACGGAAAGCAGGAAGAAAATGGCAACCCATTTGCTGTTTTGATTGCATAAAATGTGCTCAAAGTGAAATTAGTAACACAACTGGTAAGCAAACATCACTGACAAAGGCATTGTTACTTAAACTTGATGCCTGCATTTCACAGGCATTAAGGTTCTGTGTATCATGACCAAGTCTTGTGTTGCTTTTTAGATTCTGTTCATTGTATAAAATGCCCATTGGAATTCAAGTCTAATGAAAGACGGGATCAGTGTGTTCCAAAGGAAATCGATTTTCTGTCATTTTTCGATATAATAGGAATAATTCTGGTGACACTGGCACTGTTAGGAGCCTGCACCACTGTTGGTGTGTTCGTAATATTCTACATCTATAGACACACTCCAATTGTTAAAGCTAATAACTCTGAGTTAAGCTTCCTGCTTCTTTTTGCCCTGACACTCTGTTTTCTGTCTTCAATTATATTCATAGGAGAACCATTAGTTTGGTCTTGTATGCTCTGCCAAGTAGCGTTTGCTGTTAGTTTTGTTCTTTGCATTTCTTGTGTATTGAGCAAAACAATTGTCGTGGTGATGGCGTTCAAAGCAACACTTCCAAGCGATAATATGATGCAGTGGTTTGGACCAAGACAGCAACGGCTGATGGTTTACATCCTTACGCTGGTGCAATGTGTAATATGTACTACCTGGTTAATTGTATTTCCACCTTATCCATTGAAAAACACTAGTCACTCTAGCGAGATAATCGTGTTTGAATGCAATGTCGGATCTTTGTTAGCCTTCTATTGTGTACTCGGTTATATTGGATTTCTATCCTGCGTGTGTTTTGCGGTAGCTTTTCTAGCTCGACAACTTCCGGACAACTTCAATGAAGCTAAACATATAACAATTAGCATGCTTATCTTTTGCGCAGTTTGGATAACTTTCATTCCAGCGTACATAAGCTCACCAGGGAAATATGCTGTGGCGGTTGAAGTATTTGCTATTTTGGCCTCCAGCTTTGGTCTTCTTATTTGCATTTTTGCTCCAAAATGTTACATTATTCTGTTGAAGAAAGAAAACAACACAAAGAGGAACATGATGGGCTCACTGAGTTCCAAATAAGACTTTGAAAATGATCATCAGTGAGATGCTGATATTTCAGTCAGTAAAGTCTTTGTCATAACAATAATGAATAATAAATGCGTACAGCAATTAATAAAGCTGAATGTTCTACCAGCACCCATTTTACACAGTCGAATGAAGCCACAATGTCCAGGAGGAAGAGCAATTTTGAAGTTAGGCTGACAATTTTGGCTTTTATACACTTTCATTGAAGTTCATTTATTTAGAGTTTAAAAGCTTGAGTAAACAATTTTTTTTGTAACATGCATCATAGTCACTTTTAGTTATTTTCCCACTCCTTGAATGTCTGCATTGCATGTACTTTCAATTTGAACCTTGTTGAAACAAAAAAACACACACTTACATTGTAATTTGACAGTTTGCAACGTGCAAAACAAATTATTCACATCTATTTCACAAAACACATGCATACCATATGTTACTTTGACATAGAGAGCGTCTTTGGAGGGAGGAGGTGATGGTGGAAGGGTCTGGAATCTTTGAGTTCACCATTTTGGTGACAGTATTGAAAAGTAGATATTTGGTTTGTTTCAGAACTCATTTTACATTCCTTGCTGAGAGAGCGCGTGAATAATGGGCTTTTTGCTGTCATTGTGGTGACATTTCTATCATCTGTACTTGCAAACTAAACAGCTTTTTATGCTTATTTAATTGATATAAAACATACATTTCAGCTAATATGTATTGTATATCTTACTGGAATGCTGTAATTCACTGCTTTATTAATATTGCGTGCAATTCTGAGCTCCCTCCTATCGGAAGATTTTGTGAAACCTGAAAAAATTAGATTAGATTATTTACAGTGTGGAAACAGGCCCTTCAGCCCAACAAGTCCACACCGACACTCCAAAGAGCAATGTACCCAGACCCATTCCCCTACATTTACCCCTTCACCTAACACTACAGGCAATTTAGCATGGCCAATTCACCTAACCTGCACATTTTTGGACTGTGGGAGGAAACCGGAGCTCCCGGGGGAAACCCACGCAGACACGGGAAGAATGTGCAAACTCCACACAGACAGTTGCCTGAGGTGGGAATTGAAGCTGGGTCTTTGGCGCTGTAAGGCAGCAGTGCTAACCACTGTGCCACCCATTAAGAAGGATGTTGCCACGGTTGGAGGATTTGAGTGAGAGGGAGAGGTTGAATAGACTGTGGCTGTTTTCACTGGAATGTCAGAGGCTGGCAGGTGACCTTATTGAGGTTTAGAAAATCATGAGGGGCATGGGTAGGATAAATAGACAAGGTCTTTTCCCTGGGGTGAGGGAGTCCAGAACTAGAGGGCATAGTTTTAGGGTAAGAGGGGAAAAATGTAAAACGGATCAAAGGGACACGTTTTCACACAGAGGGTGGTGCGTGTGGGGAACGAGCTGCCAGAGGAAGTGGTAGAGGCTGGTACAATTACAACATTTAAAAGACACCTGGATGGGTATATGAACAGGAAGGGTTGATAGGGATGTGGACCAAGTGCTGACAAATGGGACTAAATTAGGTTAGCGTATCTGATTGACAGGGACGAATTGGACTGAAGAGTCTGTTTCCATGCTGTATATCTCTATGACTCTGACACAATTATAACTTAATCATTTTACTCAACTAATTTACCAGATTACCAGATTTTTATACAGATGAGGATATACTGCACCCGTAGTTTTCTCCCTTAATTGAAAACAAGAGAGATTAGAAGTTGGTGTTTCAACATACTTAGCCAAAATTCGTGAACATGAACTGTGTGTCGGTAGACACAACTCTTTTTCTTTGTAAATAGAGGTGGCAGAAGTGTTGTTTTTCATTGTGGCTAAATTCCTAGAAACATGACACAGTCTTGAATTAATGCTGCTTGATGTTGATCTGTAATTTTCTGTGCCTGCAAGATGGTGATAATTGTTGCTTGCCGTAAGGATTGTTGCTTCCACCTGTTGCTTTACTCATTCCCTATAGCATCAATGAACAATTCAACATCCACCTTACTGTAACCCATCCAGTGTCTGTCACTTCCTCTTCCTTCGGATTCACGACAGTTAAAGGTTACAAATCATCATCAGCTCCTCTTTAGTTCCTGGATCTGGAGACATCTGTGGTGTCGCTCATGTCTCATATACCCTCAACACTATATCATCCTGTGCCAGTTTCCTTGACCAGCATTGCAATTGCCTGTCTGTTTCAAGTGACCATTCACACTTGATAATGCAATGCTTAATTCTGAATAACAAGTAGGCCTCTTGATGCAGCTGCTTTGTATCCCACTCTACATTTATATCTGAGTGATTAATGAATTTCCAATATGGATACCCATGATATTGTTACTATTTCTGAACAAGTGAAGATATGAATTTGTTAAACTTCATACTTGTCTCTATCACAGATCAAATCAAGGAATTGAATTGCGCGTGACATTCATTGATTCATAGAATCATAGATTCCTATAGCCTGGAGACAGGCCCTTCGGTCCAAACTAATCTATGCTTACCAAAATGCCCATCAACGTTAACTCTATTTCCCTGCACTTGGCCCACATCTTTCCAAACCTTTCCTATTCACGTATTTATTTAAATGCATTTTAAAAGTTGTTAATGTACCTGTCTCAACGACTTTTGCTGCCAGCTTATTCCTTATGCGAACCACACTCCGTGTAAAATAATTGCCCGTCAGGTTCCCTTTTATTCTTTTCCCTGTAAACTTAAACTGATGCCCACTAGTCCTCAATTCCCCAACCCTGGAAAAAAGACTAGGTGCATTCACCCTATCCATGCCTTTCATGATCTTATACACTTATAAAAGATCCCCCCTCAGTCTCTTATGCTCTAAAGAAAGAAGTCATAGCTTGTCCAAACTCACCTATAATTCAGACCTTGAGTCCTGGCAACATTTTCTGTACTGTTTCTAGTTTAATGACATCTTTCCTGTAGCAAGGTGACCAAAACTGAAGACAGGACGCCAAATGCAGCCTCACCAACGTCCTGTATAACTGCAACATAACCATTCTATTAGTTTTAAAATAGTGATGGGAAAGGATAGACCAGATCTAAAAGTTGAAGTTCTAAATTGGAGAAAGGCCAATTTTGACGGGATTAGGCAAGAACTTTCGAAAGCTGATTGGAGGCAGATGTTCGCAGGTAAAGGGACGGCTGGAAAATGGGAAGCCTTCAGAAATGCAATAACGAGAATCGAGAAAAAGTTTATCCCTGTCAGGGTGAAAGGTAAGGCTGGTAGGTATGGGGAATGCTGGCTGACTAAAGAAATTGAGTGGTTGGTTAAGAAAAAGAAGGAAGCATATGTAAGGTATAGACAGGAAAGATCGAGTGAATCCTTTGAAGACTATAAACGAAGTAGGAGTATACTTAAGAGGGAAATCAGGAGGACAAAAAGGGGACATGAGATAGCTTTGGCAAATAGAATTAAGGAGAATCCAAAGGGTTTCACAAATATATTAAGGACAAAAGGGTAAATAGGGAGAGAATAGGGCCCCTCAGAGATCAGCAAGGTGGCCTTTGTGTGGAGCCACAGAAAATGGGGGAGATACTAAATGAGTATTTTGCATCACCATTTACTGTGGAAAAGGATATGGAAGATATAGACTGTCGGGAAATAGATGGTGACATCTTGCAAAATGTCCAGATTACAGTGGAGGAAGTTACTTCTTTGTAGCTCTTCTAGTATAAGGGCACATAATTCACTACCGTCCAGTCTTCTGGAACCTCACCCATGGCTAACGATGATGAAAAAAATAACAGACAGGCCCCCCCAGTTTCTTCTCTAGTAATAGCAAGTGGGACAGAACACCAACACTTCGCTGGATGTCTTGAAACGGGTGACGGTGGATAAATCCCAGGACCTGATCAGGTGTACCCGAGGACTCTGTGGGAAGCTAGAGAAGTGATTGCTGGACCGCTTGCTGAGATATTTGTATCATCGATAGTCACAGGTGAGGTGCCAGAAGACTAGAGGTTGGGAAATGTGATGCCACTGTTTAAGAAGGGCAGTAAAGACAAGCCAGGGAACTATAGACCGGTGAGCCTGACCTCAGTGGTGGGCAAGTTGTTGAAGGGAATCCTGAGGGACAGGATGTATATGTATTTGGAAAGGCAAGGACTGATTCGGGATAGTCAACATGGCTTTGTGCGTGGGAAATCATCTCTCACGAACTTGATTGAGTTTTTTGAAGAAGTAACAAAGAAGATTGATGAGAGCAGAGCAGTAGTTGTGATCTATATGGGCTTCAGTAAGGCAAACGACAAGGTTCCCCATGGGAGACTGATTAGCAAGGTTAGATCTCATGGAATACAGGGAGAACTAGCCATTGGATACAGAACTGGCTCAAAGGTAGAAGACAGAGGATGATGATGGAGGGTTGTTTTTCAGACTGGAGGCCTGTGACCAGTAGAATACCACAAGGATCAGTGCTGGGCCCTCTACTTTTTGTCATTTATATAAATAATTTGGATGCGAGCATAAGAGGTACAGTTAGTAGGTTTGCAGATGACACCAAAATTGGAGGTGTAGTGAACAGCAAGGAGGGTTACCTCAGATTACAACAGGATCTGGACCAGATGGGCCAATGGGCTGAGAAGTGGCAGACGGAGTTCAATTCAGATAAATGTGAGGTGCTGCATTTTGGGATAGCAAATCTTAGCAGGACTTATACATTTAATGGTAAGGTCGTAGGGAGTGTTGCTGAAAAAAGAGACCTTGGAGTGCAGGTTCATAGCTCCTTGATAGGATAGTAAAGAAGGCGCTTGGTATGCTTTCCTCTATTGGTCTGAGTATTGAGTACAGGAGTTGGGAGGCCATGTTGCGGCTGTACAGGACATTGGTTAAGCCACTGTTGGATTATTGCATGCAATTCTGGTCTTCTTCCTATTGTGAACCTTGAAAGGATTCAGAAAAGATTTACAAGGATGTTGCCAGCGTTGGACGATCTGAGCTACAAGGAGAGGCTGAACAGGCTGGGGCTGTTTTCCCTGGAGCGTCGGAGGCTGAAGGGTGACCTTATAGAGGTTTACAAAATTATGAGGGGCATGGATAGTATAAATAGACAAAGTCTTTCCTTGGGATCAGGGAGTCCAGAACTAGCGGACATAGATTTAGGGTGAGAGGGAAAGATATAAAAGAGACTTAAGGGGAAACTTTTTTACGCAGATAGTGGTATGTGTATGGAATGAGCTGCCAGAGGAAGTGGTGAAGGCTGGTACAATTGCAACATTTAAGAGGCATTTGGATGGATATATGAATAGGAAGGGTTTGGAGGGAATGGGCCGGGTGCTGGCAGGTGGGACTAGATTGCGTTGGGATATCTGGTCAGCATGGACGGGTTGGACCGAAGGGTCTGTTTCCATGCTGTACATCTCTATGACTCTATGACTGGAACATCACATCCATCCGAGGACAAGCCAAACAGAGACATGCACGAGAATTCCTAGAAGCATGGCATTCCAACCGGAACTCTATCAACTCTATCAACATTAACCACTTCTTGAGAAAAAGAACAGGAAATGACATCACCACAGGAAATGACATCACCAACCCAAAGAAACCCAAGCATATAAATCATCAGCAATGCTTCGTCCAGAGGCTCACTGAAGATGTTACCTCGTATGGTGACAAAATGTCTGAATATGAACCTTCCAGCTCCACAAGCAAACCTACATCCAGACTCTCAACCTGAGCTACAAATCTTCTCAAAACTCACTAAGATATAACTGTCATTATATTTTACTTATCTCTGATTGAACAAATAAATGAGAACTAATAATAAAGACATAACTATTTAAAGATATTGAAAAGTCATTGAATTGGTTTTAAATAAATGCTCAGAGGACAAAGAATCCATTAGTCCAATGTCAATTGACATAATAGCTCATATTCATCTTGTTCGCAAGCACATTTTTGTGACACAAATGCCAAGCAATGACTATCGCCAAAAAGAGAGGATCCAATAATTCCACATCATTTTGAATGGTAAGAAAATCACTGAATTCACCACAATTAATATCCTAGAGGTTACCATTGAAAATAAACTGAACTGGGCTCGTCAAGTAGGTTCTACTTCTAAAAGGCATGTCAGAGGCAAGGTAACTCACCTGTACTCTCTCCAAAACCTAACCACCACTGATGGTGTGCAGGACTGTAATTGAATAGTCTCACTTGTGTTATAGTGTGTATCTTAAGACCTCTCAAGAAGCTTGACACTATCCAGTAAAATAAGCTTATTTGATTAGCACCATACCGACAAGCATTCACTTCCCTACAAGTGTTGTATACTCGCAGAATTAATGTGATTCAGTGCAGAGATTCAACAATCTTCCTTTGACTGCACCTTCTCATCCCAAAACAACATTTGTAGATGAAACATTGGAACACCATCACCTGCATGTTCCTCTGGCAGCCACTCTTCATTCTGACTTAAAAAATACATGTCAGTTCTTTTCGTGTTGTTGGGTCATTGAAAATCCTGTAATTTATTTCCTTTTGACATTATGGTGAAAAGACAGCCAACAATTCATGTTGGCAGTTCAAAGGCAACTAGGGACTGACAGTAATTATTGACCTGGCTAACAATGCACACATTGTGTGAATAAATTGAGTAAATCATTTTTACATCCGAATTTCATTTTCATTTTAGCCATTAAACAGTATCAATGAAAGATGCATTGTGTCATTTACTACATTAACACTTTCCTTTAATTTTAAAATAATAGATGAAGCAAATACAAGGGTGCATCATGAATCCTATAATGTGATTGTGTTTTCACTAAAAATGTTCTGGTTCAGTAAATGCAAATCTAGCCCAAGCATGTTAAAGAAGCTTTAAACTGGATATAATGAGGTTACAAACTCTAAGATGATTTTTAAAATGGCAGTTCTAATAAATGAAATACAAATAGCTTTTGACCTGTTCATCAGACTGAATGCGAGACATTTGCCTTGTAGGTTTATGAGTATTTCTCCACAATTTTATTTAACTTCTAAATCAGGTACCTAAAGTTGTTTGCTCTGAAAGGTGCCATCAAACAACAAGGAAAGCAGAAAGAAAAGGACAACATTTTGCTGTTTTGATTGTGCACAATGTGCAAAATGTGAAATTAGGAACACGACTGGTAGAAAATATTATTACAAATACCAAAAGTGTGAGTGTATACACTTGATGCTAGCATTGCAGAAATGGTGCGAAAATTCCTCCTATAATTACTGTTCAATTCATAGAATGT
The DNA here is from genome assembly GCF_020745735.1 of Hemiscyllium ocellatum. Classification (NCBI taxonomy): domain Eukaryota; kingdom Metazoa; phylum Chordata; class Chondrichthyes; order Orectolobiformes; family Hemiscylliidae; genus Hemiscyllium; species Hemiscyllium ocellatum. Next base: position 19,028,143 of record NC_083413.1, on the reverse strand, counting down.
CAATTGGAATTCAAATCTAATGGAAGACGAGACCACTGAATCCCAAAGGAAGTTGAGTTTCTTTCCTTTTTTGAGAAGTTGTGACTCATTCTGGTGACACTGGCGTTGTTTGGAGCCTGCACAACTGTTGGTGTATTTGTAATATTCTATGTCTGTAGACACACTCCAATTGTTAAAGCTAATAACTCTGAGTTAAGATTCCTGCTTGTTTTTGCCCTGATCCTTTACTTTTTGTGTTCAATTACATTCATTGGGGAACTGTTAGTTTGGTCTTGTATGCTCTGCCACATAGCGTTTGGTATTCGTTTTATACTTTGTATATCTTGTGTATTGAGTAAACCATTGTCATGGTGATAGTGTTCAAAGCAACGTTTCCTCACAATAATATGATGAAGTGGTTTGGACCAATAAACAACAGCTGATGCTTTCCATCTTTATGCTGGTACAATGCGCAATATGTATTGCCTGGTTAATTATATTTCCACTTTTTCCTTCAAAAATCACTAGTCACTCTAATGAGATAATCATGCTTGAATGCAATGTAGGATGTTCGTTAGCCTTCTGTTGTGTGATCAGTTAGATTGGATTTCTAGGCGAAAGTGAGGACTGCAGATGCTGGAGATCAGAATCAAGGTTAGAGTGGTGCTAGAAAAGCACAGCAAGTCAGGCAGCATCTGAGGAGCAGGAAAATCAATGTTTTGGGCAAAAGCCCTTCAGATTTCTGTCCTGCGTATATATGTTCCCCAGGGAAATATGCCGTGGCAGATGAAGTATTTGCTATTTTGGTCTCCAGCTTTGATCTTGTTTGCAATTTTGATCCAAAATGCTATATTATTCTTCTGAAGAAAGAAAACAATACAACAATGAACATGATGGGCTATGAGCCTTCCAAAAAAAAGCTTTGTAAACGTTTATCAATGAGGCAAGGATATTTTAGTGGGTAAGTGCTTTGTGCTAATGATAGGGAATGGTAATTGCACATGGAGAGCCACAAAGGTGAATGTTTTACCAGCACCCATTTTACATGATTGAAGGGAGTCACAATTATCAGCAGCAAGACAAATTTTGAAGTTGGGCTGATAATTTTGACCATTTTTTTGTATCTCCCTCAATTTCCATTTAAGCAGAAATTTAAAATATCATTCGGTAACCATATTTATTTAAATATGAATCAAAGTCAGCTGAGTTCGCTTCCCGTTCCTTGAATTTGTCCATTATGTGGAGTTTCAATTTGGAACTTACTTTGACTGTCAAAAAAAAATCAATGGAAAGACATGACGTTGTGAAGTGTGGAAAATCAATTACTCACATTGATTTCATAAAAGATTGAAATGATTGAAAATTTGCTAGTTTGACATTGAGTGGGTCTGCGGATGGAGAGTGGAGCGATGTGATGGTTGGAAAAGGGGAGGGTTTGGAATCTTGGCAGTCATGTTTTAGCAACAATATGGAAAAGTAGATCATTGGCTTGTTTCACAAGTTGTTTTATATTCAACTCTTGATGGGGGATACAAATTACTTGCGTTTTTCTTCCCTCATGGTGACAGCTCTCTTATATGTACTTGCTAACGAGCTGTGAATGCATGCTTTTTCAATTAATATGAAATATGTTTTTGCAAATACATATTGCATTTATTCTTACTGAGGTGCTGCTATATTATAAGTTATGCATTTTAATCACCTAATTTACCAAGTCATCCCTGAAATGATTGTTTTTTTGTACAGCTCAGGACATATTGCAAAAATAGTTTTCTACCTTGATTGAAATCATTGGACACTACAAATTGGTGCTTACATTTGTCCATGATTAGTGCATGCTAGTAACAAAATATCAATGGAGATGAAGTATATTCTTTTGAAATAACAGATTTGCATCCAGCAGTCATTCCCTCCCTTTAACGTTTACTTTTCTCGGCGACAAAGCCAATCCTGAAACCCATGGCTATATCCAGCAGACAGATAAATTGTAGGCACTAAACTTTGTTATAACATGTTTGGTCTCCTTTGCAGTTTAGTTATCAGACCTTTTGAAAACCAGTTCATGATTTTTGAACTTATTACAAAATTTAAGAACAGAATTCAAGGTAGATAAAGGGAAATTGGTGATTTGGTGTATTTGGATCTCAGAGAAGCATTGAACAGAGTGACACATGAAAGTCTACTGCACAAGATTAAGCTCATATTGTAACCTGAATATAAGATTGGCCAACCAACAGGAAATCAAGAGTCACAACAGATAGGTCATCTCCAGGTTAGAAAATTGTAACAAATAGCATTCTGGAGTGATTGAGTTAAAGCTATTTACAATATTTCTGATTGAAAGAACAGAATGCGTTGCTGATAAACCTGCTGATGATAGGAAGCATTTCTTGAGGAGTCTAGTGGCTGGGAAAAATTCTGCAAAGAGATATAAGTAGGTTAGGTGAGTGGGCAAAAAATGTCAAATAGAGTCTGTTTCAGCGTAGTTTAATCTCAGTCACTTGGAGAAGATTAGAAAAATGAAACATGATTTCATTGTGAGCCTTTGCAAAGGTCATGGTGCAGAAGATTTGGATCTGACTACAGGCCATTCAGTTTTTCTAGCACCTTCTCCTTGAAATATAACATGCTGTCAGAGCAAGTAATTAATGATCCAAAATAAAATGTTGATTTCTATTGGCATTGGACTGGAATAAAAAGAAGTTCAGAAGTTTTATTACTTACATACAGCACATTTGTAAATTAATGTCTCAGGCACTGAGAACAGTTTTCCCTCCTTATTCTTGTGAAACTGATTTAAAACCAACTGCAGCTTTACTTATTCTGGCAGTCTTCAGTTTTCCATGACTCTTCTTCCTATTATTTCATCCAGAAAATTTGAAGAGAGTTTTGTGTTCTTTCTGGACTTGACACCAGTCCTCATAGCTACGCTAGTCTAAAGAAGGCCAAGAAATGTAAATTCTGGAAATGAGTTAAGAATGCCATTCCTTGAGTGAACAGTATTAGATGGAGGGTAGCCTTAAGAATTCAAAATAAAATTGAAGTAATGGAAAAATTGTCCATTGGCTAGAGCTATACTTCACACAAAGATCTTGGAAGCAAAATAAAGTAAAAGGTTGTGGTCCCAACACTGAGCCTTGAGGAACACCACTTGTCACCTGCTGCCAATCTGAGAAGACCCTTTTATCCCCACTCTCTGCTTTCTGCCAGACAACCGGCTTCTATCTATGCGAACACCTTGCCTGTAACACCAGGAGCCTTTATCTTACTCAGTAACCTCCTGTGTTGCACCTTGTCTAAGGCCTTTTTGAAGTCCAGGTAGATAATATCCATTGGTTCTCCTTTGTCTAATCTGCCCGTTACTTCCTCAAAGAATTCTAGCAGATTTGTCAGGCATGACCTAACCTTGGTGAAACCATGCTAAATCTGCCCTATTTTACCATATATTTCTAAATATTCGGAAATTTCTTTCTTCACAATGGATTGTGAAGACTGAGGTTAGGCTAATTGGTCTGTAATTTTCCATCCTCTGCCTTACTCCCTTTTTATACAGGAGTGTTCCACTTGCAAATTTCTAGTCCTCTGGTCCCCTTCCTGAAAGTGATTCCTGAAATATTACCACTAATGCCACCATAAACTTTTCAGCTATCTCCCTTTACACTCTGGGGTGTGGTCCATCTGGTTCAGGTTATTTACCAACCTACAGGCCATTCAGTTTTTCTAGCACCTTGTCCTTGGTGATAGCCACCATACTCAGCTCTGTCCCTCACTCTCTTGAATTTTTGGGAAATGACACATGTCTTCCACTGTGAAGAAGGATGCAAAGTAATTATTCAGTTCCTCAGCCACTTCTTTGTTCCCCACTACCATCTCTCCAGCATCATTTTCCTATGGCCCAACATTCACTTTTGCTTTTCTTTTGTCCTTTATCTATCTAAAGAAACCCTTACAGTATTCCTTTATATTACTGTCTCGCTTCCCCTCATATTAAAGCTTCGCCATCCTTATTTGTTTTTTTTTGCTGCCCTCTGTTGGTCTTTGTAAGCTTTCAAATCCTCTGCTTTCCCATTGACCTTCATTACTTTACCCACTTTCTTGTTTGCCTTTATGCTATCACTGATTTCCCTACTCAGTCTTGGTTGCCTCATTCTCCCCGTACCATGCTTCCTTTTCCATGGGATGAATCTCTGCTGTGTCGCCTGAATTACTCCCAGAAACTCCTGCCATTGCTGTTTTACTATCACTCCTGCAAGGCTCCTCTCGCAGTCAATCTTATCCAGCTACTCCCTCATGCCTCTGTAGTTTCCTTTATTCAGCTGAAATACTGTTATCTCTAATTCTATCTTCTCTCTCTAAAATCGCAGAGTAAATTTGAACATGTTCTGATCACTGCTTCCTAAGGGTTCCTTCACCTTAAGCTACCTACTCAAGTAGAACATAGAATATAGAATATTTCAGCGCAGTACAGGGCCTTCAGCCTTCAATGTTGCGCTGACTTGTGAAACCAATCTGAAACCCATCTAACCTACACTGTTTCATTTTCATCCATATGTCTATCCAGTGACCATTTAAATGCCCTTAATCACCACCCTCTGTCTTCTTTCAGCTCGCCAATTTCTGATCCAAACCACTAAATCTAACTCAATTCCATGCCTTCATATTTTTTGCAATAACCTACCGTGGGGAACCTTATCAAATGCCTTGCTGAAATTCATATACACCACATTAACCACTTTATCCTCATCTACCTGTTTGGTCACCTTCTCAAAGAACTGAATAAGGATGGTGAGGCATGACCTACTCTTCACAAAACAGTGTTGACTATCTCAAATCAATGTATTCCTTTCCGGATGATTATAAATCCTATCTCTTATAAACTTTTCCAACACTGTACCCACAATTGAAGTGAGGATCAGTGGTCTGTAATTACCAGAGTTGTCTCTACTCCCCTTCTTGAACAAAGGACCAACATTTGCTATCCTCCAGTCTTACAGCACTATTCATGTAGACAGTAAGTCTGCCTCATTGCACAACACTAAATCCAGTATTGCCTATTCTCTCATGGGCTCCATGACACGCTGCTTCAAAAAGCCATCTTATAGACATTCCTCAAGTTCCTTTTTATTAAAAAACATTACCAAACTGTTTTTTCCAGTCCACCTGCTTCGTGAAATCCCCCATGATCACTGTAACTTTGCCTTTCCTATACATCTTTTTTATCTCATGTATCTTGCGCCCCAGCTCCTGACTACTATTTGGAGGCGTACACATGGTTCCAACTGTGGCATTTTTTTTACCTTTATGGTTCTTCAATTCTACTCACACAGACTCTTCACCATCTGACCCTACTTTGAATCTATTGATATAATTTCATTCCTTATGAACAGGACAACCTCACCCGCTCTACCCACCTGCCTATCTTTTCGATAAAATGTGTATCCTTGAATATTCAGCTCCCAATCCTGATCCCCTTGCAGGCACATCTTCATGATGACCGCCACGCCAAACCTACCAATTTTGATGTGTGCTACAAGCTCATTTTCCTTATATCTTACACTGCCTGCATTCAGATATAACACCTGCAGTCCTGTATTAACCATCACTTTTGTCACTTTCATTTGTTTGTCCAGCGTACTCGAAATTTTATTGCTAACCCTTTCCAGATACTCTGTCCTATTTGTATCTGGGGTGGAGATTTTAATAACCTCTCCTGAGTTCTGCACTCTTACTTTCTCTTTTCATTTAGGTTATCTAGTTTTCTTCGTAACTGAATCCTCCCATCTCCTATTTAGTTTAAAGCCCTAGTCATGTAATTCACCAGGCCTCTGGTCCCAGCATGGTTCAGACGAAGACCATCCCACGGTAATAGGACCCTTCTTCCCCAATACTGTTGCCAGTGTCCCATGAATTCGAACCCATTTGTCCCACACCAATCTTTGAGCCACACATGTACCTGGTTAATCTTATTAACACTGTGCCAATTATAATCCAGAGATTATAACCTCTTTGGTTCTGCTTTCTAACTTAGCGCTTAGCGGTTCATATTCCCTTAGCAGGATCTTTGCCCTAACTTATCTATGTCATTGGTACCTACATGGACCATGAAGACTGGATATTTACCCTTCCATTGCAAGTTTGTCTGCAGCCCAGATGAGATATCCTGAACTCAAGTACCAGGCAGACAACACAAGCTTTGGAATTGTCGATCCTGGTCACAGAGAACAGTATCTATGCTGCTAACTATACTATACCTAATTACAACAGCATTTCAGGCCAACTATATATCCTAAAATAATTGAGTGCCACTTGCAAGTATTTGGCCAGTTACCCTCTAAACTCTTCTTATTTGTTGACTCATCCAGGTCTGTTTTAAATGCTGTAATTGTATCTGTCTCCACCACTTTCTTTGGCAGCTCATTCCATGCACCCACCAAGCTCTGCATGAAAAGGTTTCCCCTTGGTCGCTTTTGTATCTTTCCCCTCTCACTTTAAACCTATGCCCTCCAGTTTTGGGTTTCCCTAATCTGGGGAAAAGACCTTGGCTATTCACCCTATCCATGCCCCGTATGATTTTATAACCATCTATAAGGTCACCTCCCAGCCTTTCGAAATTATTTCCCATGTCTTCCCTTATTTGTTTCTGGGATATAGGCATTACTGGCTAACATTTATTGCCAATCCCTAATTCCCTGTGAAATACACTTGCAATGCCATCTCAGGGGAAAGGTATGAACAACTTTGCTGTGCGTCTGAAGTTCTATGTTGGCCATATTTGGTAAAAATGGTACATTTCCCTTCCTTACGGGCATTGTTGAAAGTATTTATGGCGATCAGCAATGGGTCAGCAGGGACTGTTCGACTGGCTTTTAATTCCAGAGTGTGTGGAATTCAAAACCATTGCTCAGAACATTAGCCTGACTTTCAAACTTTTTATAAATAGAAAAGTGTAATAGTGGTTGTTCAATGTTTTAAGTTCAATCTATGATAATGTTTCCAGAGTTAGAGAAACATTTGTATTGCACTTTATATCAACAGGATGACAGTAGTATTTCACAGATCTCAAGATTTGGCAAACAGATCCCTTTTTATCCCTCTGCTGTAAATGTTGAAGATTTTGTTTCACGTTGAAATGTTCACTTACATTCAGCACTTTTACATTCATTTGGAAAAACACCTAAAACATAACAATACTAATTTTTTTTACTGTCAGGGGGTGTACTATTCTGCTTTATTTTATCAATCCTATGTTGTGTTTAGTTCAAAAAAAGTTTGCTCTTCATTAAATTGGAAATACTGATGAAATTGGAAATACTGATGTGAACTTCACAAGTTAATACGCTTATTTCTAATGTACAGTAATTCTTCTTTACTGCAGAAATCTGGTTCCAAAGTGACAGCAAATCAGAGACAGAAACAAAATTAAAATGCTACTGACATGCACTTCTGAAATAAAAACAGAAAATGCTGGAGAAACTCAGTAACATCTGTGGAGATGAAATAGAGTTAATTTTTAGAGTGCATTATGACTTCTTTTAGAACTTTAGTTTCTCTCTGTTTGAAAATACCAATGTAATTGCTTTCCTCACTATGGAGAGAGAAAAAAGATGAAAGACTTTCAAAATGTAATGAAAAATATGATAAACCTCACTGTTCAGATGAAACAGAAGTTCTGGGGAATCCAAACTGCTGATTTTCCCAATGTATACTTCTAAAATGAAGTCAATGCTGCAATTTTGATGAATATTCATGAATGATTAGATACCCTACAGTGTGGAAACAGGCCCTTCAGCCCAACAAGTCCACACAAACCCTCCAAAGAATAACCTACCCCATGAAACATGAGAAGGAGCGAGAACTGCACAGTTCTTGTGGAGTCAAAGACCAGTCTATGCACTGGTGATATACCCCATCATGTCATAAGAAACAGATTTCAAGCAGACCTTTACATTTAAAAACCATGGATACAAGAGGCACTGTAGGCTACCAGTAACAGTGAAATTGCATTTAATCACACCTTGTAACCTATTGGATTGGCATATCTCCATTTTACCACGGCCACCAAGCCTGACACTAACTCTTTCAAAGAAGGATGTGGACATGCCGGTGTTGGACTGGGGTGTACAAAGTTAAAAATCACACAACATCAGTTTATAGTCCAACACTTTTATTTGAAAGTACATGCATTCAGAGTGCTGCTCCTTTGTCAGGCAACAGAAGGATGTTCGGAGTCATGTTAGAAACAATAACCAGGTAGATCTAAAGATGAGATGCTAACTTTCAAGCAATGACTTGCAAGCCAGTCAGTAGAAGTATCATGCATTCAAATGAACCAAGTGAGCCACAACTAATGGACTGATACTAGATATTTAGCACTGTCACAGAACCAGTAGACAATTAAGCAACACAAAGATGGAAAAGACTCCATGAGTATTCCCATCCATAGTGATGGAAAAATCTGTCAGTGCAGAAGTCAGGTAAGTTGCGAGCTCCCGCAAACTGTCCAATTGTTGCTCCATTAATGTAGTCCTTTTCATAAGTAAAGGGATTAAAATTGCTGTCGATAGTGTTTTCAACTGACATTTACTCAGTAATAATCTCCTCAGGGATGGTCAATTTGGATTTTGCCACAATCACTCAGCTTCTGAATTCATTAAAACCTCAGTCCAAACATGGACACAAAAGAAGTGAATCTGATAGCCATTGATAATAAAGGTAGCTAGGATCCAGATGTGGTATCAATGAACCCTGCCAAAATTAAATCAAATTGAAGCCAGAGAATGAGTTTCCATGTTTGAAGTCTTATACAGCACTAAGGAAGATTATTTTGGTTTTGGCCGTCAACCATCTCAATGGAAGGAGATCATTAAAGGAAACATATAGTGTCCTAGGCCCAACTATCTTCATCTACTTTAAGATTGACCTTCCCTCCATCAGAAGTCCAGAAGTGGGAATGATCTCTGATCATTGCATAATGCAGAACATCAACCCATCAAATACTGAAACAATTGAACTCCAAAACCATAACAAAGACAGAACGCCCCTGGTGCTCACCTTCCACCCTACCAACCTTCGCATAAACCAAATCATCCGCCAACATTTCCGCCACCTCCAAAAGGACCCCACCACCAGGGATATATTTCTCTCCCCACCACTTTCCACCTTGTGCAAAGACCGTTCCCTCCATGACTACCTGGTCAGGTCCACGCCCCCCCTAAATCCACCCTCCTATCTTGGCACCTTCCCCTGCCACCGCAGGATTTGCAAAATCTGCACCCACACCTCCTCCCTCACCTCCATCCAAGGCCCTAAAGGAGCCTTCCACATCCATCAAAGTTTTACCTACACATCCACCAATATCATTTATTGTATCTGTTGCTCCCAATGCGGTCGCCTCTACATTGAGGAGACTGGACGCCTCCTAGCAGAGCGCTTTAGGGAACATCTCTGGGACACCTGCACCACTCAACCATATCGCCCTGTGGCCTAACATTTCAACTCCCCCTTCCACTCTGCCGAGGACATGGAGGTCCTGGGTTTCCTTCACTGCCGCTCCCTCACCACCAGACGCTTGGAGGAAGAATGCCTCATCTTCCGCCTTGGAACACTTCAACCCCAGAGCATCAATGTGGTCTTCAACAGTTTCCTCATTTCCCCTTCCCCCACCTCACCCCAGTTCCAAACTTCCAGCTCAGCACTGTTCCCATGACTTGTCCTACCTGCCTATCTTCCTTTCCACCTATCCACTCCACCCTCCCCTCCCGGCCTATCACCTTCATCCCCTCCCCCATTCACCTATTGTACTCTATGCTACTTGCTTCCCACCCCCACCCTCCTCTCACTTATCTCTCCACCCTTCAGGCTCTCTGCCTGTATTCCTGATGAAGGGCTTTTGCCCAAAACGTCGATTTTACTACTCCTCGGATGCTGCCTGAACAGCTGTGTTTTTCCAGCACCACTCTAATCTAGACTCTCATTCCAAACTCATAACTTACCAAGTCAATTCTGAAATGGCCGTTCTTCATGCGGACTCTCATATCGTACCAGCACAGTTTTCTATTTTGATTGAAACTAATAGAGATTTCAAATTTGTGTTTCCACACATTTATACATTATTTATGTGTATTAGCTACAAAATGTGCCTGAATGTTAATCCTTTCCTTTCTAAGTAAAGGTGACACAACTGTTGGTGTTCATTTTGGGTAAAATTACAGAAACTTCTTAATTATCTGATAAGCCATAGGAACTTTCGTGGAGTGATTGGAAGTCTTTTATTTTGAAGTCTTACTCGTCTCTCTGACTCAGTTAATTGGAAGTGAGTTCGGAGGGTGGGAGAAATTAGCAATCCTGGATGAGATCATGACTGTAGATCTTCCTCAAGACGAGACCTTGGGGAAGTGTTTCAGGAGGTGAATGCACTTGCACATGGAGGATTTCCAATCCTGTGATGGAGACACGTTACCTCAGGGACTGAGATATGGGACAGTGGTGTTGATGGAAGATAGTCCTCTTGTTTCCTATGATCCATCAGCATAGAAATAAATTTATCTCTTCCATGTTGCAATCATCACCTCCCTTTAGCTGTAAGGTTTCCAGGCAACATAGGAATTTCTGAAACCCACAGCTGTGCTTGGTATTCACATAATTCCAAATAAAATGCTGGTCCATATTGTGAATGGACTGGAATATGAAAATGTATAGGAGTTTTATTACATCTATACAGCACATCAGTAAATGAGTGTCTCAAGTACTGACAGTCATTGTGTTCTGTCTGGGCTTGGCACCATTGCTACTGTAGGCCAAAAAACTCAAAATGAGTTCAGAGTACTACCCCTTGTGTGAGGCAGTATTTGATAGTGAATCTGAAATATAATGGAAACCATTGGTAAACTATCTGTTGGATAGAGCTATAATTAACACTAAGTTGTTGGAGACAGCAATGTCCAGCCACTTTACCAATGAAATTTCTCGGTCAGAAGACGAGACATGTAATGATCACACATAGTTCAGTCCCATTTGCAACACAGAAAAGGGAGCATTTTAAACTTGTGTGCAGATAGACCTTGGATAGGTTTCAGTCTTGAGTTGACCAGGGGCATAGATTAAGGTTAAGGGTTAGAGGGTTCAGATGAGATGTGAAACAAAAGCCTTTTCATCCTGAGCGTGGTGAGAGTGTGGAATTCACTGCCTTTTTTATAGTTGGTAGAGGCAGAAACATTCCTAGTATTTAAGAAATATCTCGATGTGCAGATACAAAGCCAAGGCATACAAGCCTATGAGCAAAATGCTCGAAAGAAAAGATTAGAATATCTTGTGCTGATGTTTCACTGATGTGGCCCTGATGTCATGAATGACCTTTTCCTGTATTGCTGATATCTATGACTGGAAAACCATACAAGTACTTCAGTGTAAGAGCATGTCAAAAGAACAGAATACGGCATGGTGTAATTCACCTCCTGATTCCCCAAAACCTTTCCATTATCACCAAGGCAAAGGTCAGGAATGTGATGGAATTCACACCATTTCTCTAGTAGATTCTGGAGAAGTGTGACACCATTCAGAGCAAAGCAGACAGCTTGATTTGTACCACATTCACAAACATTCATTCCCTCCTGCATGAATACGCAGAAGCATAAGTATGTGCCTTCTACAAGATGTAATGCAGATATTTACCAAAGCTGCTTCGAAAGCAACTTCCAAACCCAGGACAAATATTCTCTGGAAGGACAAGGGCCGCAGATACATAGAAACATTACTCCTTCAAGTTCCTCTTGAAGCCACTCAGCATTCAGACTTGGAAATTTAATGGCATTCGTTCAGTTGCTGATTCAAAATCATTTTAAAAATTCTCCTTAAAAGCATTGCAGGAGGTATCTAATCTAAATGGATGATGGTGGTTTAAGACATCATCTTCTGATGGACAGCTGGACATTAGCAATAAATAGTGGCTCCTCCAATGAAGCCTGTATCCCATGAATTAATTGAAAAAAAAACTTAAAATCCCACAGATACAAGAGTAGCTGCACTGCTGAAGACTGACATCTTGTTACTTCCCAAGATGGCCATCCTTTTGTGGAGTGTTTTCTTCATAGATTCTTTCTTGATTCTTCACTGACTGCTCAACTTGTGTGATAGATAAGAATGGTATTAATGCACTATGCAGTCCTGAATTAAAACAGCCTGTCATTGATTTGAATGTTTCTGTGCCTACAGGAGTGTGATATTTATCACTTAACAGAAAGCTTGGTTTTTCCACTCATTGTTTTACTCACTCGCTATGATGTCATTATACAGTTCACCTTCACCCTGCTGCCTCTCATTCAGTTTCCGTTGCCTCCCTTTTATTTGGGGTCATTACATCCATAGGCTACTCACCAGCATTATGTCCTATCCAGTTCCCAGGAACTAGAGACAAACACATTCCTCAGATAATGTCAACAGAATGATCACCTGTGTCAGTTTCCATTACAAGCAAAAACACTTTCATGCCTGATTCAAGGGGTCATTCACCCTTGGTAATACAGTGTTCAATTCTGACTGACATGTGGGCTGCTGCTGCAGATGCTTTGCATCTGTATATGAATCTGTCTGCTTTATGAGTTTACAACATGGATATCCATGATATGTTTGCTATTTAAGAACTGCAAGGATGTGAACCTGTAAAGTTAATACTAGCCATCTTGGTAAAACAAAGCAGGTGATATTCAATCAAGGTTTGGTGACATTCAATCAAGGTTTGGTGACTATCCTACGTCAACTGAACTTTGCATCAACTCCATCCAAGCCTTCTTTCTGGCTGGCTCATCTTTTTCATTATAAAGATAATTCCAACCACAGTATTGCAATTCTGCTTGAAGGACACCCTCCAGAATGATATTGTGATTACGATGCTAGGTATCGGAAAATAACAGTATGCATTTTCACAATTTGAGTTCACAGTTGCTCAGAGTTACAATGGTACAATGATAGAATCATAGACTTTTACAGTAGAAAGGGATGCAATTCTGCCCATCATGTTTTTAATGACTCCCAGAAGATCTGGACAGCTAGTCACCTTTTCCAGTTCTATCTCTGTAATGCCCTAAATTTATTACTTTCAAATATATTGTACAGTTTTTTGAGAGATCCCCCTTCTCTATTCTCACAGGCAGTGAATTCCAAATCCAGCAAATGTCTGAAGAAAGAGGTTTCTCCTCATCGCAGTCTTCCCTGTCTAATGAAGTTGTGGGTGTACTGTACCTTTAAGGGAGCAGAGGTTTCTGGTGAGCACAACGTTGCTAAACATTTAAAAATGTAACATTTGGTTTGAAACACATATCTGATTCTGTGTTGCCAGGATATAAAAACAAATTCAAAATTCAGCCAATCAGTTTAAATGATGCCCCAGATACAAAAGTCCAATCGAATTTGAATCTTACTATTTTGGATGCCATCAAAGCATGAAATAATCCAGTGTTTTAAGATATATATATATATATATATATATCAAACATTTTGAACAGTTTGCCAGAACGGCAGAGAGCAGTCATCATCAACAAGGCTGCTTGCAGAAAGATCTGTTCTCTGTAGAGTATCTTTATCTATCAAAGACCTGTGAAGCAGAATCCCCAAGAAGAAGAAAAGAACGTAGGAATGCAGAAAAGAACTGAAAGCTGCCTGGTTTTGATATGAAAATGTTTTATTTTGGAAATCTTAATTGGGATTTTTATTGGTCTACTATTGTGCAGGGGGAGGTAAAAAATAGGAAGCGAAAGGCGTTGTAAATCATTGTTAGTTAATATTCTCTGTTTGACGTAAAGAATAAAATTATTATTTTTTACTTTAAATGGGTTAGTTCTTTGCCTCTCCAATTTTGATAGATTACAGCATGGGTTGAATCTTTTCTGTGTTGCTGGTTTAATTAGCAGAGGAGTTTAACCCATGTTGTAACAGTTTGGGGCTTGTCATCAGGATTTGAACAGTTTTGGTCTCTGATTCGTGATTTGAACAGGTTTAGACAAATTTGAATAGAGTTGGGGTACAAGAAAGCCCAGTAGATTTAAACACTTGCAGGTTAGTGTCCTAGGTTAGATAAAACATAGGTGTGAGACAGTTTGTTTAATTTTAGTGACAGTTTGTTTAATTTTAGTGGTTAAATTAACAATGAGAGAAATGACTCTTAAAATTGCTAAAGAGATCTGGGATTTGAAGATGATTTTCAAATTTGCCCAAGCCAGTTTAGGAAGAAAGAAAAAGGCAATAATTTTAGAACTAACAAAGAAGTTAGAGTTAGGTTTAACCAAGGAGAAAAGTAAAGCTGAAATTGTAAGGGAATTGCTCAAACACTTAAATGTGTCAAAGAAACTGACAAGTGCAGTGGAGGTAGAAAAACTTAGGTTACAATTGAAGAAAATAGAGGTTGAAGATAAACAAAGGGAGAGAGAAAGAGAAGAGAGAGAAAGTGGAGCAGAGAAGTGGTAGATGGTGTTTAATCAGATAAATGCGAGGTGCTGCATTTTGGGAAAGCAAACCTTAGCAGGACTTATACACTTAATGGTAAGTTCATAGGTAGTGTTGCTGAACAAAGAGACCTTGGAGTGCAGGTTCATAGCTCTTTGAAAGTGAAGTCGCAGGTAGATAGGATAGTGAAGAAGGCGTTTGGTATGCTTTCCTTTATTGGTCAGAGTGTTGAGTACAGGAGTTGGACGGTCATGATGCGGCTGTATGGGACATTGGTTAGGCCACTGTTGGAATATTGCATGCAATTCTGGTCTCCTTCCTATCAGAAAGATGTTGCAAAACTTGAAAGGGTTCAGAAAAGATGGACAAGGATGTTGCCAGGGTTGGAGGATCTGAGCTACAGGAGAGGCTGAACAGGCTGGGGCTGTTTTCCCTGGAGCATCAGAGGCTGAGGGGTGACCTTATAGATGTTTCCAAAATTATGAGGGGCATGGATAGGTTAAATAGACTAAGTCTTTTCCCTGAGGTAGGGGAGTCCAGAACTAGAAGGCATAGGTTTAGGGTGAGAGGAGAAAGATATAAAAGACACCTAAGGGGCAACGTTTTCACGCAGAGGGTAGTATGTGTATGGAATGAGCTGCCAGATGATGTAGTGGAGGCTGGTACAATTGCAACATTTAAGAGGCATTTGGATGGGTATATGAGCAGGAAGGGTTTGGAGGGGTATGGGCCAGGTGCTGGCAGGTGGGACTAAATTGGGTTGGGATATGTGGTCGGCATGGACGGGTTGGACCGAAGGGTCTGTTTCCATGCTGTCCATCTCTATAACTCTAAAAAGAGAGCGATCGTAATTAGCTGAGCAAAGAGAGAGAGAAGAAAGGGAGAGAGAAAGAGAGAGAGAGGAAAAGAAAGAAAGAAATGGTTCTTAGCTGAGCAAAAAGAGACAGAATTTGAACTTGAGAAGCTGTGACTTAGTCAACAAAATCAAGATAACAGAATGGAGATTAAAAGAGAAGGTAAATACGGCAAAACTCTGACACAGTTTGATGAGAAAGATGTTGAAACCTTCTGTATTTCATTTGAAAAATTGGCTGGGCAAATGGAGTGGTGCTAAGATTTATGGGTAATGCTAGTTCAGACTAAACTGGTAGGCAGAGCTAGTTAGATCTTTGCCGTGCTGTCAGATGAGGGGTCAAGGGATTATGAAGAGGTTAAACAGGCTATTTTAAGTGCTTATGAATTGGTACCAGAAGCATATAGACAGCGGTTCAGAAACATAAAGAAGGAACTAGGTCAGAATTATGTTGAGTTCAAAAGAATTAAACATAGTCATTTGATAGATGGGTGTGTGCTTTAAAGATAGTTAGAACTTTTGAGGCTCTCAAAGAGATTATTTTGCTGGAAGATTTAAAAACTCACTTTCAGAGATGGTAAGAATTCACCTGGAGGAACAGAAAGTTCAGGAAGTGAGAAGGGCAGCACAATTAGCAGATGAATGTATATTGATGCATAAGACAAGTTTCCATTCAGAAATTTGTCCTGTGAGGGATAGAAGTTGAGAGAAGGGGAGATCCTATACTACAAAACAAAGAGTAGAGAACACTGGTAAGAGTTCACCACAGGATAAAAAAGAAGCCCAAGAGGGTGGAAAGAAGGTTGAAATGCCTCAGGTGTTTCCACTGTAGTAAAGTGGGACATGTAAAGTCACAGTGCTGGTTGTTAAAGAAAGGCACTGTGGGAAAAGATGTGATAAAAGAATCTAAGCCAGTGGCATTAGTGAGGATAGTAAAGGAGACCGGAAGAAGGGCCGAGGAGCTGCAGGACTGTGCACAGCCTAGGCAGGGACTGGGTGTTGAGTTAGTACCTGATCTCTACCAAGAATTTGCCTCTGTGGGTAACGTTTACTCAGAAAGAACAAGAAGTTATAATTTTGAGTGATACAAGATCTAACGAGTTGCTGATAGTAAAATGAGCAAACTGGCATTATTTCTGATCTGTTACCTGACAGTATGGTAACTTGTGGGCTAGATGGATAGAAATTTAGCGTTACCCTTTGTAAGATCAGGTTGGAGTGCCAACTTAAGACTGGGGAAGTTACAGTGGGTGTGATTGAGAGAGTGTCAATTCCAGGAATTTGGTTTGTTCTTGAGAATGATTTGGCAGAATCCAAGGTGGGAGTGACACCCCTTGTTGTGGAGAAGCCCAAGGAAGACCAAGGAACTGAGGAGTTATAACAGAAATACCCTGGTACTTTCCCAAACTGTGTAATAATCAGAACCCACTGTTATAAGTCACAGTATGAAGCAAAAACTATGGAAAAAGATGAAAGAGTTGAGGTTCAGTTAGAGGACAGACTGTATGACATAAAGGTGCAGGAAAAACCTGAACAGGCAGAGGGTCAGACCAAAGTGTTTAGCCTGAAAGATTAAGAGACTTGCAACAGCAAGACAAGACAATAAAAGATATATATATGGGTGCATATTATAAAAAGGAGGCAGAGATTATTCCTGAGGATTATCATCTGAAAGATAGAATCCTCAGATGGAAGTGGAGACAATTGCAGATTAGTGCAGAGGAGAAATGGGCTGAAGTGCGCCAGATTGTGTTGCCGGTAGCATACAGAGATGAAGTATTACGGGTAGCACATGAACTATCTATCCCTAGGAGGTCACCTAGGGATGCGGAAAACTCAGGCTAAGGTTGGAAAACATTTTTATTGGCCTGGAATGCACAAGGATGTGGTTACCCTTTGCCATATGGGTCATACATGTCAAATGGTGGGTAAGCCACAGATAATAATAAAACCGGCACCTTTGTTGCCAATTCCCCCACTTGAAGAACCTTTCATGCAGGTTATAATTGGTTGTGTAGGCTCCTTTCTGAGAACTTCACCCCCACCTTCATCTACCTATCATACTGTCAGCTACCTTCCTCCCCAGCCCCATCCCCTTCCACTGGCCCACAAGCCTCATTCCTGATCATTGGATACTGCCTGATGGCTGTGCTTTTCCAGGACCACACTCTCAACTCTCCATTTTACAACTGTAATCAAATCACACATCAACCGCAATTCAAAGAAGAATGTAAGAAATCATATCAGAAGCAGTAAGCAGTTAAGTCTAAAAATGAGGTACCAACCTACAAGTTTCCACCTCCATATCAAACAGTCGATGTAGCATGCAATTGAAAAAAGCTGAAAATGTGTTGCTGGTTAAAGTGCAGCAGGTCAGGCAGCATCCAAGGAACAGGAAATTTAACGTTTCGGGCATAAGCCCTTCATCAGGAATTTCCTGTTCCTTGGATGCTGCCTGACCTGCTGCGCTTTAACCAGCAACACATTTTCAGCTCTGATCTCCAGCATCTGCAGACCTCACTTTTTACTGCAATTGAAAAAACCTAAGTGAGCTATACCCAATGGAGGGGTTCACATTCCCATTCATATTAATGGAAATAATCAGGACAACAGTGTGGAAGACAAGTAATTTGCAAGATTCGTCAAACTGCAACTATCACTCCATCAGTGTAATCCTTAACCAAAAATGTTGTCAAAGGTATTATAAACTGACACTTATTCAGCAATTATCTTGTGGTTGCTTAGCTTGGCTTTCACCACAGCTACTCAGATCCTGACTTCATTAAAACCTTGGTCCAAGCATGGACACAAGAGTTGAACTCCTGAAGTGAGATGAATGCTGCTGCTCTTGATATCAAGACAATACAGGAGTTCACTGAAGAAGGAAAACAGGTGAGCAAAAAGATGGGGCTTGATAAAAAGAAGTCAGCAACGCTTTTTGAGTGGGAGATCATCCCTCACAAATTTGTTAGAGCTTTTTGATGAAGTGACCAGGAAGGTTGATAAGGGTAGGGTGGTAGATATAGTCTATGTGGATTTTGGTAAGGCCTTTGATAATGTTCCACATAGGAGGCTGCTCTGGGAGGTTAGATTGCATGGAATCCAGGGGGAGCTGGCAAATTGGATACCAAATTGTCTTGATGGTCAGAAGCAGAGGGTAATAGTAGAAGGATGCTTGTCGGACAGGAGGCCTATGACTAGTAGAGTGCCTCATGGTTCTGTGCTGGGCCCATTACTGTTTGTTATCTATGTTAATGATTTGGACAAGGATGTATAAGCATTATTAGTAAGTTTGCTGATGACACTAAAATAGGCGATAGTGAGGAAAGTTGTCAGAAAT
Source organism: Hemiscyllium ocellatum (assembly GCF_020745735.1). Lineage (NCBI taxonomy): Eukaryota > Metazoa > Chordata > Chondrichthyes > Orectolobiformes > Hemiscylliidae > Hemiscyllium > Hemiscyllium ocellatum. The sequence goes on along the minus strand of NC_083413.1, from coordinate 19,009,535 downwards.
TGCAGCAGAATCTTGACCGGCTGAGCAAGTGGGCTGAGAAATGGCACATGGAGTTTGACATAGATCAGTATGAGGTCTTTCAGTTCAGAAAGTCAAGTCAAAGTAGTGGCTTCATTGTAAATGGTAGCACCTTAACAAATGTAGTAGAACAGAGGAATCTTGGAGTTCTCTGAAAGAGAATCACAGTTCTCTGAAAGTGGAATCACAGGCAGACATGGCACTGATGAAGGTTTTTGGCATACTGGCCTTCATCAATGAGGGCATTGAGTATAGAAATTGGGAACTTATGTTGCAGTTGTATAGAGCATTGATAAGGCTGCACTTGGAGTATTGAGTTAATGAGATATTATTAAACTGGAAAGAATGCAGAAGAAATTTAGAAGCATGTTGCCTATGCTCAATGGACTGAGTTTTGGGGAGAGATTGGACAAGCTAGGACTTTTTTCTTTAGAATATAGGAGATTGGTGGGGGGATGGGAGGTTGTTGGAATCCTAATAGAGGTGATTAAGATCATGACAGGCATGCACTAATCCAGAATCTGTGCTATAGGACTCTATGACTCCAAGAATGTTTACGTGTGACATCTAGGAGCCATAGCAAAAGTCCAATTAATGTGAATTCTTAGACAAATACTCCTTGGTTGAAGGCTCATGTTGCACAAATGATGTTCATGACTCACCTGGATGTCAATCATCTCAAAGCCAGGAGATCAGTGCAGAAATCACATAGTGTCATAGGCCCAGTCATCTTTACCTAATTTATCATTGACCATGCCTCAGAAGTCCAGAAGTGGGAATGTTCTCTGATGATTGCACAATGCATAGACCATCCCCAACTCATGAGAATCTGAAACACCTGAAGTTGTAATGCAGCAAGACCTAGATAACACAGAGACTTGGGCTGGGAAGTGACAAGCAACATTGATGACACATAAATCCTCGAAAACTGCCATTTCCATCAAGAAATTAACCAATCAGTTCTCACTGTAGATCAATGGCTTTAACATTGCTAAATCTATGCTGTACAATTAATAGCCTGAGGCCTACAATTGACCAGAATCCAAAATGATTAAAACATGTCAATATATTAGCCACATGAACAGGTCATTGGCTTATAATTCTGTACTAAGTAACTCATCTTCTCTGCACAGCAGCTGTCCACATTTTAGAAGTCATAAATAGGACGTCTTATTCATATTCTTTACTTGGCTAGATGATTGTTACTCCAGGAATATTTGAAAGTTTTGTCACTATCCAGGCCAAAGCAGCCTGCTTGAACTGAGTTGGTAAGTATAGAGCCGGAACCATTTTGGGATATTTTCTGGCAGCTGATGTCCTTACTTGCAAGCTGGAACAGAACTGCAATTAATTTAAGGTGGGTTGGGAACTGTGAAGACTTCAGCCCTCTTTGTTTTTGAAGCAACAATACTTTGGTGAACAACTAAACATTGCTAATTATTAGGGAGACTGGGTAAAAGCAGGAAGGATAAGACAAGCAGTTAGCACAATTTTATTCAAGGCCGGGACATTCCAAATGATTTCTCATCCATCAACGTAAGCTCTTGACCCTGACCATGGGTAAGTAGCCCACTTGACACACCATCTATCACATTCAGCATGTCCTCCCTTAACCGCTGGTGCCCAAGAGCATCCAAGAACATCCTGTACAAGATTCACTGTAGTGCTATTGTTCTTTTGATGACATCTCCTACTCTCTCCAATCTAGAAGATTATAAACAGCAGATCACATGGAAATGCTAGCACCCACAATTTTCCTTTTACCAGTGCTGATTGGTAGGCCAAACAGTTCCGATTGATTGATGCATTGTTACCATCATGGCAATTATGGATAGGAATTTTAGAAGGGAGAAATTCTTGAATATATTTCTTTTGCATGCATACCCTGCATATCTTGAGGTAAAACCTTCAGCAAGCACAAACAAGCACTTTTCAGTGCCTCCTATGGTACATTGAAATAAATGTACCTCTGAACTAGGAGGTCTGATTCAAGTCCCATCTACTCTGCAAAAACATTTCTGAACAGGGTGACCAGAAAATATTTAAGTGAGCACCTTAGCAGCTCAACTAATGATCTCAAATAGATCAATTCTTGCTTAATAACCAAATCACAACTTGTGGTCGTCACTGGGCTCTGACACTCAAAGATGATATTGTGCTGCATCCAGGAGGCATATCAGGCCCGAAGGTCAGTGAAATGCACCATTCACAAAGCCACCACATCAATAGAACAATGGCACTACAGCTAATCTTGTAAAGGATTTTCTCAGATGCTCTTGGGCACCAGCGGTTAAAGGGGTACATGCTGAATGTGATGGATGGTGTGCCAAATGGGCTACTTATCTCTGGCCAGGACCAAGAGCTTAAGTTGATGGATGAGAAATCATTTGAGATGTCACTGCATTAAATAGTTTTGGTAACTTGATGTGCAGGTGAATGAGACCATTTTCCCTTCCAAATAATTTGATAAGGCAGGAAGTTTACAAACCCCAAAGTGGTAGCCTTTGGCACATTTGCGAAATGAACAAACACTAATTTGACCCAAATTCACATTGGCGGAAAGAATATGGGGATCACTGTATGGAGATGACAATACTATTCTTGTCATCAGCAAATGCAGCCGCTAAATCCCACAACTAAATCCCGGCAGGTTGGTTTGGGCTTGATGGGCCGAAGGGCCTGTTTCCACACTGTAAGTGATCTAATCTAACTCTTGTGCAAATTCCACACAAACAGCCGACCGAGGCTAGAATCGAACCCGAGATCTTTAGTCCTGTCAGGCAGCAGTGGACCCATTGTGCGACCATACCACCTCAATTCGATTGGAAGCACCCGGGTGCAATTGTTTCCTTCCAGATTCTCATACTGAAGAAAGTGGTGATGTATTTTCTTCAGGGACTAGCCAAGTAATTTGTTGATGTTCAACGGAGTTTGAAAACGATTCGACACACACAAAGGCGATTTTCATGGGAATAGCTAGAGTCTATATATATATAAAAAAAATCAGTCATCATGCTGTTAAGGCGAGGACAATTACTTGCCCTGTCAAATATGCATTGTTGGTTTCTGTTCACGATAATTTCTGTTGTTGCCCTAGCATGGTCCAGTAAGGAGCAGGCTTGCAAACGTTGGGGTAGGTTTGATTTACTGGGCTTGTCGAAGGATGGAGATATCACTCTGGGTGGAATTTTTGACGTGCATTCTTATCACGTTGAGCATCAGCGCCTCTCATTCGGCCATCACCCGGAGCCGGCAAAATGCTTCAGGTTAGTTGGTGCCATTAGATACTCTAATTTGTTTAGTAAAGTGGAAATCATCTGCCCTCATGCTGCGTCACATTCTAAATTAATTCGTAAATTTAAGATTTAAAAAGACATCGTTAACTTTATTTTTGCCATCCGTCCCAAAGTGCTTTAGAACCAATCAGGTACTTTTGCAATCTAGTCAATGTTGTAAGATTGGTAAAACCTCGGTCAGTGTATGCAAAGCAAGCCCCCACATTCAGTCTTGTAATCAAAACTCAGAAACGTCTTTTAGCATTTTAGAATGAGGGATAATTAATGGAGAGAAAATGCGAAAGCACTCTTAATTTTCAACGAAATACTTCGATTGGGCCTAAGGAAAAAAAGGTCGGGGGTTCCCTTAAAGTCGTGTTTGAAACTGGGCAAATTGTCATGTCTGATTCCTGGTGAAGGGCTTTTGCCAGAAACGTCGATTTTCCAGCTCCCCGGATGTTACATGACCTGCTGTGCTTTTCCAGCACCGCTGATCTAATGTCTTTGATTAATGTCTGGTAAGATTTTGTGCTCAAGGTCTGCATGAGAACATATATCCACTAACTTCCAATTTAGAGTCAGCGGTGTGGCTAATTTATTTATTTAGCTAATAATAGATACGTGGTGGTCCCTCATTCTTTTTTTCCTGTGTTTTTTCTTTAAAGTTTCTTCACTTTCTCTGCAGCTTTCAGTTCAGACCTTTCCGTTTTGCACTGGCGATGATTTTTGCAATCGAAGAAATAAATAACAATACAGCTTTACTTCCTGGTGTCACACTGGGATACCGCATATACGATTCCTGTACGTTGACCCCGTTTTCGGTAAAAGCAGCCATGGCGTTTCTGAACAAACTTGAGGCAACTGCGTCCTCTGCTAACTGTAAAAGCTCCTCCACTGTTTCTGCGATTGTTGCTGATGCTGGATCCACGCAGTCTTTAGCAATAGCACCTTCCATCGGTACCTTCAGAATCCCTATGGTAAGAGATGGCATTTATACAATGTGAACAAATATGTGAAAACAGTATCCGATTTGATGTTAAGTGCACCATTGAATCCATAGTCTATCCAAACTTTTCAATGTTTATGGGTGATCCAAACGCACGAAATTTTCAGTTACATCCCCATTAGAATGTTCATTCGGGATGGCGAGACCTGCCAATACAGCTAATATTGATTGTTGTTGGGGTCAGGCTAAGCAGAGATTTATAACAGGATTATTATTCCTCTTCTTCAAGGATACTACTTTGAAAGTCTCATTTCAGCGATGAATAGGAAGAAATTATGGCAAGAAAATGTTTAAAAATGATTACGAAAATCGGTCATTTTAGTTCATTTTTACCTTTTCTGAGACGCGGACAGTGCTGGGAAAATCAAATATTTGTTTCCAGTCCCCAGTTCCACTTGGGCTGAATGACTTCCTGGATCACCTGCGAATGAGATTAAGAGTGCATGGAGCAAAAACGAAAATTGCAGGAAAATCTCAGCAGGCCTGGCAGCATTTGTGCAGAGAAATCACAGTTAACGTTTCGGGTCTAGTTACCCTTCATCAGAACTTTACAGGAAAACACATGAAGTGTGGATATTAGTGAACTATGGGAAGTTTTGTTTTACTACAATTTGTGGTCACCATTACTGGGGCTGTCTTATACACCCCTGTATTCGAAATGTACTCCTTGAAGTTAATCCGCACTGTTCACATGCCGATGACATCTGCACCTTCATTCACCCTTTGCTCATACTAAGAGATGCAGAATTAAAATATCCCAAATAATTAAACTAACTATTTTACAGAAGCTTTACTTAATTTTAATCATTCAGTCCATTGATGCTATCGCAATCTCTGGGCAAAATAAGCTGGCATTCTATCCACAGATCGGAACACTATCACTGTCCCACAAGAGCGTTACAGCATTTTTATTTAGTACATCTGTTTGTTAATATTTCGATGTGTTCTTAACAGGAGCCATGTTAACGTAAATTACGAGTGATCAGTCCAGCCAGTACCAATCTTAAGTGTAAGAGAACTTTGCATGCTACCACAGTTGTCCGTTTCAGGTTCTAACTGAGACTTTAACACGTTTATTGGAAATAGCTGATCGGGGAAATGAATCCTGTGGTTAGTTTATTTTACTTAATTGCGTGTTCTCGGCATTGAACCGCAATTTAAAATAAAAATAAATAATGTCAAAAACATTGGTCATCTGTGGAGAGAGAAACCATTTAAAAGGTTGATCATGACCGCATTCCATCAGTAAATTCAATGTCAGTCTTGGCAAAAGAAATGAAGAGCACTTTGAGCCAAAACTTAAAGATGATAATTGATTCTGGGAACAGTCACATTCAGCCGGGTAGTGGTTTCAGCAAGGATTCGCTCAGTACCTTCAAAAGTGAAATAATGTCATCTTGAATTCAGCACTGTGGAGCTGAGTATAGGAGTTGGGAAATCATGTTGAGGGTTTGCTGGACATTAATGAGCCCTCTCCTGGAGTACGGTGTCCAATTCTGGTCGCAGGGTTAGAGGAAGGTGAAGATTAAGTTGCAGTGGGTTATCCTAGAATGTTGCTAGCTGTTAGTTATTTAAAAAAGGCTTTTCTCATTGGAGCTGAGGAGTTGAGACCTTACAAACTTTTATATAGTTATGAGGGGTATAGATAAGGTTAATTGTAGGTGGTAGTTTTTTTTTCCATATGAGAGGGGATTCCAAGACAAGGGGGCACATTTTTTAACGTAACAGCAGAGAATTTAAAGAAAAGACATGAGGGGCAAGTCTTTTATTCTACAGAGAATGGTTTGCGTGTGGAATGAGCTTCCTGAGGAAGTAGTGAATGTGGGCACAATTACACTGTTTAACGGCATTTGGATAAGACCACAAAAATGAAATGTTTTGAGGGATCTGGTTCAGGAACAGGCAGGTGGGACTAGTTTACTTTGGTTAAAATCAACTAATAGAAAGTGAGGACTGCAGATCAGAGTCAAGAGTGTGGTGGTGGAAAAACACAGCAGGCCAGGCAGCATCTGGGGAACAGGAGAATTGACATTTCGGGCATAACCCTTTATTAGGAATGAATCCTGATGGGGGCTTATGCCTGAAACGTCAATTCTCCTTCTCCTTATATGATGCCTGACCTGCTGCGCTTTTCCAGCACCACATTGTCGACTAGTTTAGTCTGGGTTTAGTTGTAACAAAGGGACTGTTTCCATTCTGTTGACTGTACGAGTATGACTATGTCTATGACTTTATGACGGCGCCTGAGATAACGTTTTGTTTTAGTAGGGAAGTCAGGAGGCAAAGACTGAGAAAAATAACTTACATTTCATTAATCACTCTTGTGCTATCAAATCCAATGCAAAATTCAAAAAGATGGACAATCAGATAGCTATTCCCTGAACGTTTGACGCTAAGGAAGTGTAAACTGAAAAGATAAGCAACATTGCACGTGAATGAAATATGAAGAAAGCCTGCTCAGTAGCGAACAATGCGATAAATAGAATGCTAAAGAATTCAACAGAGACGTTATGTTTTCAGTTGAAATACATTTAATTTAAACAGTGTATTGGTTTCGGCTCACTGGGGCATATACAATTCATGCCTGAGACAGTGAGCTTAATTTCGGTGCCAGAAGCCAGATGAAACTCTTCAAAGTTGCACTTTGGTACCTTGAATTAAAAATAAAATTGAACATGCTATTAAAGAAATAAAGGGTTCGATGAAGAGTAATTTCATGTTTGGGCAAATGGCGCAAAGTAGCTCACATAGAATTAGTCACGTCTCCTACACTGTGCGTTTCTTTTTCCTCCATTGACTTCAGTGGGAAGGAACAAAAGGCGATATCGACAATGGACACACAATACGATAGTAAACAAAGTTAGAAATATCCTCAAGATACCTGGAGACAGAGCAGACACAGGGAGAGAGAGAGAGAGAGAGAGAATATTCAACGACTTTATTCATGTTAAACCGAGGATGGAACATTGTGCATGGTTACAGCGAGGACAATGCAAATCAAGAAAGAGCAACACTTGAAATGAATCTTGGGTGTGAATATTTGAATGAGACGTTTTTGAAATGAGCAAATAAATATTTTATTTTATTATGCATTTAAGAAGGCCAATCCTATAAACACAGTGTGAAGTGAAATCTTTGCTCTTCTCCAGCAATGTCTATTCCTTGAACAACCAGAAATCATATCATGATGAATTACAAATTATAATCGAAACGCAAATGCTTTTCCTTTCTTTGCGACAGGTTAGTTATTTTTCTACGTGCGCCTGCCTGAGCAATAGAAAGGAATATCCGTCATTTTTTCGAACAATACCGAGTGATTACTATCAGGCTAGAGCATTAGCCCAGCTGGTGAAACATTTTGGATGGACCTGGATCGGGACAGTTAAGAGCGACAATGACTACGGAAACTTTGGAATGCAAGCCTTTGAAGAGGCAGTCCAACAATTAGGTGTTTGTATTGCATTTTCCGAGTCGTTTCATATAGCAGACGCTCGAGAGAAATTACTGAAAACAATTGACACCATCAAAACCTCTTCTACAAAAGTTGTCGTTGCGTTTGTCGGTGACACAAACATGCGTGCTCTGCTAACAGAAATGATTAGACAAAATGTCAGCGGCATACAATGGATTGGAAGCGAATCATGGGTTTCCACGTTGCTTCTTCCTCCGAAGGAAAGTAAAAAGATTGCTTCTGGTGCAATTGGAGTTGCAATTCGCAAAGTCAGAATACCAGGATTGAGGGAGTTCTTGATGAAAGTTCATCCATCCCTGTATCCAGGGAACCCCTTGGTGAAAAAGTTTTGGGAAAGTTGTTTCGGCTGCACTCTAGGTGGTGGGAACAAAACGGATTCTCGAAAAAACGAATCCGGTCTTAAGAAATGCACAGGGAGAGAAAATCTACAGAATGTACGAAACGAATTTACTGAAGTGTTGGAGTACAGAGTCACTTACAACGTGTACAAAGCAACTTATGCTATAGTTCATGCACTTCACAATATGGCATCGTGTAAAGCTGGCGAAGGACCTTTCTCCAATGGGAGCTGTGCAAATGTTTCACATTTTCAAGCATGGCAGGTGAGGAACATTTAACAAAGTATGATGACCGTATTTACATATAAATCCAATGTAGTCGAATTCACATTTGATTTATTACAGCTGATGGAAATGTATTCCGATTTTGTTTTTAAGTTACTGTATTACATGAGAACAGTGAATTTCATAACCAAGATCGGCGAAAAGGTTGATTTTGATGAAAACGGAGACCCTGTCCCGTCATATGACATTGTAAACTGGCAACCAAATGCCCTCGGTGCTCTTGATATTGTAAATGTTGGGCACTATGATGGGTCAGCTCGTGCTGGAGAGGAATTTTCGATAACAGACGAGGCAATTGTTTGGAGTGGCAATCAGAAGTCGGTAAGCTTTGTACAGAACCATCACTTTTCAAACACAGATTAATTTTATTTTCAATTTCCCTTGCTTGAAATTGAAAAGCGAACCGGTGGTTGTTGTATCAAATTGGCGCCCTACGCGATAGTGACAATTGCTTGATGTTGAGTAAAGTTGCGATTTAGGAAGCAATTTTAAATGGAAAAGATCTGCTCACTAATTCGAAAATCACTTCTCTGAATCAATGCAGAATGTAAGACCAGAGAAGTATTTCTTTTTACCCATTTCAACAGCAGAATGTGTTTGCTCATAACTGAACTAGTGAGAAATGACAAAAAACTAAGACAGTGAAACTTAACAAGAACTATAAATGTACAAATCTCTTAAATGACACTAAATGAATGTTTGAACAAAGACGTAAAAGTCTGAACACAGTGAAAAGATGTTGAATAGGTTTGAAAACAACATTCAGAAAGCAATGGATCCATTACCTTGATGTCAATGGACATTATGGTTCATGTTCATCTTGTTCACAAATACATTTTTGACACACAATTGATAAATAATTGCCATCACCAACAAGGGAGGGTCTAATCATCTCCTTTTAATATTCAACAGTATCAGCATTACAGAATCCCATGCTATCAGAATCTCAGGTGATTTCTCCTATGAGAAACTGAACTGAAATAAGTTTTGTGACCATTAAGTGTTAGGAAACCTGCAAAAGGTAACTTACCACTGCACTCTCCAACACATCGTGACCAAGGAACTGGTCAGGGCTGTGCTAGAATCCCCTCTCTTGCCTCAATGGGCACAATTTCAATAACACTGAAGAAGCTTGATACCATGTCGGAAAATCAGTCTACTAAATCAGCACCAAACCCACACACATCCACTTTCTCCACCACAGATGCTCAGTAGCAGCATCTACAAGATATACAGCAAAAATTCAACAATGCTCTTTAGGCAGCACCTTTCAAACCCATCCCCATTTTAATCTAGAATTATATTTGCAACAACTCCTTAGGAACGCCACCAACTGCAAGCTCCCTTCAAAGCCACTCACCATCTTGACTTTGGCACAGCTCTTAGTTCCTCTCTATGATATTGTAGGTCTACCTACAGGAAAAGTCTTGCAACAGTTCCAGAAGGAAGCTCAGAAGCAACTAGGGATGGTCAATAAATCCTAGCCTCATCAGAAAGGTCCATATTACATGATTTGTTTTCTGAATCTGGTCTTCTTTCCAGCAATTAAACAACATTACTGCAAAATATGTTTGATTTTATTTAGTTCATTCCCAGTTTGCTTATTCAGTAATAAATAAAGCAACTCCAAAGACAAATCATGAATGCAGTAACAAGAATTGTAATTCCTTAAATTCCAGCCCATGAATCTCCAAATACAGCATATTATGCTCCACCATTTTTGCCACGTATTGTCAGACCCCACCACCAAAATGATATTTCCCTTCTCACCCCCAACCATGTTCCACAGAGATCATTCTCTCCGTGACTCCCTCCTTAGGTCCATGTTCCCCACCAAGCCACCTTTCCCTGATGGCTGGATGAGGTACAAAGCATATGCACAATCCTACCCCTCCCCCACCCACAACCAAAACCACCTCCGTCCAAAGCCCTAAAGGATAATTTCAAATCCTGCAGAGATTTTTCTGCAAATCCACCCACATCATTTATTGCATCCATTGCACTCCATGTGGTTTCCTTCACGTCAGGGAGACTGAGCACCAAATTGGTGAGCTTTTCAGGGAACATCTCTTCTTCTCACACATCATTCAAGCCCAACACCCTGTGACCAAATGCTTCAACTCCCATTCCTATTCCCCCAGGAACATCTAAATCCTGAGCCTCATCCAGGACCAAATCAAAACTACCCACTGACTGGATGAAGAAAACCTCATCTTTGGCTTTTGGAACCTACAACCACACAGCATCAGCATTGACTTCACCAGTTTCTAAGTTTCCCCATCTCCCACCTCAGCCTACATCCAACCCTCCAACTCAGCACTGCCCTCTTAACCTGACCTACCGGTCAATCTTCCTTCCCACCTATCCACTCTATGCTCCCCACCGACCTATCACCATCACCTCCTGCTTGCATTCTCCAATTGCCATTCCATCTGCCTTCATCCAACCCAACTCCCATAGCCTATTTATCTCTTAGCCCCCTTACCTCTCCACATTCACAATAAAGGATTAACACCTGACATGTCAAGTTTCCTGCTCCTTGCATGCTGCCTGACCTGTTGTGCTTTTTCCAGCACTGCACTTTTCAGTTTTGACACTCGAGTTCCTGCAGTCCTCGCTTTCTTCTATTTCACTAAAAATTTCCTGGTTCACCAGCTGCAAACCTGTTTCTTACTGTGGCTTTAAATGGAATATTATGAGGTCACAAACCATACCATTTCTTGAAAAAAAAAGATGGTTCCAACAAATGTAAAAAAGTGACTTTTAACTGTATATCAGACTGAATGTTGTACACTTTCCACATGGAATTGCTAGTATTTTTCCACCATTGTATTCATATTCCTAATCAGGTCCCTAAAGCTGTTTGTTCTGAAAGCTGCCATCAAGGAACAAGGAAAGCAGGAAGAAAAGGGCAACCCATTTGTTGTTTTGATTGCATACAATGTGCGCAAGGTGAAATAAGTAACATGACTGGTAAGCAAACGCCATAGCCAAAGGCATTGCTGCTTAAAATTGATGTCTAGATGCACAGGCTTCAAGTTTCTTCATATAATGATCAAGATGTGTATTGCTTTTTAGATTCCGTTCATTGCATAAAATGTCCACTGGAATTCAAATCAAATGAAAGACAGGATCAGTGTGTTCCCAAGGAAATTGAGTTTCTTTCCTTTTTCGAGACGTTGGGAATCATTCTGGTGATACTGGCATTGTTGGGAGCCTGCACCACCATCGGCACATTTGCAATATTCTACATCTACCGACACACTCCGATTGTTAAAGCTAATAACTCTGAGTTAAGCTTCCTTCTTCTTTTTGCCCTGACACTTTGTTTTCTGTCTTCAATTACATTCATCGGTGAACCTTCAGTTTGGTCTTGTATGCTCTGCCATGTAGCATTTGGTATTAGTTTTGTTCTTTGCATTTCTTGTGTATTGAGTAAAACAATTGTTGTGGTGATGGCATTCAAAGCAACATTTCCCAGCAATAATATGATGAAGTGGTTTGGACCAAGACAACAACGGCTGATGGTTTACATCCTCACACTGGTACAATGTGTAATATGTACTGCCTGGTTAATTGCATTTCCACCTTATCCATTGAAAAACACTAGTCACTCTAATGAGATAATCGTGTTTGAATGTAATGTAGGTTCTTCGTTAGCCTTCTATTGTGTGCTCGGTTATATTGGATTTCTATCCTGCGTGTGTTTTGTGGTAGCTTTTATTGCTCGACAACTTCCAGATAACTTCAATGAAGCTAAACACATAACGTTTAGCATGCTTATCTTTTGCGCAGTTTGGATAACTTTCATTCCAGCGTACATAAGTTCGCCAGGGAAATATGCTGTGGCGGTTGAAGTATTTGCTATATTGGCCTCCAGCTTTGGTCTTCTTATTTGCATTTTTGCTCCAAAATGTTATATTATTCTTCTGAAGAAAGAAGACAATACAAAGAGGAACATGATGGGCTCAGTGGCTTCCAAAAACTGTTGAATGTGTTACCAGCACCTATTTTTCACAATGAAACAAAGCCACAGCCACCAGCAGGAAGTGTAATTTTAAAGTTGCGCTGAAAACTGAGACCATTTATATACATTTCTCTGATTTTCATTTAGCCAGAACTGAAAATCATGTGTGACCTATATTTATTTAAATTTGGATCAAAGTCCATTTTAGTTTCCTCTTCATGCCTTGAAATTCTTTATTGCATGGAGTTTTGATTTGAAATTTGTATTATCTATCAAATAATAAAAAAAGTTATCATACTTGGCCTGTTACTATATTTTCTCACTGAGATGGAGTTAATTCATTGCTGATTTTAAATTAAGCATATTCAATGCTTAATTCATTCTTGAAATGGTTGATTTTTAAAATTTAGGCTGTCATGTGCTGCACATTTTTTTTTACCTTAATTGAAACCAATAGAAATAGGAAATTGTTGCTTTCAACACATTTATCCATTATTCATGCACATCATCATGTCTATGAATATGAATCATTTTCTTTCCAAATAAATATGTCTGAAGTGTTGGTGTTCATCATGTGCAAAAGTACACAAAAGAGTTATTGCAACACATGATAATTAAATATTTAATTTGCAATTAAAACTTTAATGGTGAATAGGTGTGCTTAATTTGGAAATCCAACTTATCTAACTTACTCTGTTCCCTTTGAGATATTTCGGAGAGCTGTGGCACAGCACAAAGCACAGGTAACCTCAGGTTAGCTTTCCTTTTTAGTTTTACAGCTGTTAAGATGGCAGTTAGGGTAGACGCTTTTTCCTCCTGCGGGATGTAGGAGATCAGAGAGACTTCTACTGTCCATGATGAGTATACCTGTGGGAGGTGCACCCAGCAGCAGGTCTTGGGAGACCGTGTTAAGGAGCTGCAGCTGGATGCACTCAGGATCATTCAAGATGCTGAGTACTTCATTGATAAGAGTCTTAGTGAGGTGGTCACATGTGAGGTGCAGGCAGAGAGTTGCTTATTGACCACCAGGCAAAGGGAGTAGGTAGCAAGTGCAGGAATCCTCTCTAGCCATTCCCTCAAAAACAAGTATACCGTTTTGGATACTGTTCAGGCTAATCACCATGTAGGGGAAGGCAGCAGTAGACAGGTTGGTGGCACTACAACTGGCTTTGGGGTACAGTGGGAAAGGGGAAAGGTAGACCGAACCTTAGTGATAGGAAACTTGACAGTTAGGGGGCAGATAGAAGATTCTGTGGTTGCAGGCAAAAATCCAGGATGGTGTGTTGTCTCCCAGGGGCCAGGGGCCAGGAGGTCTCAGAACAGCTGCTGAACATTCTGAAGGGTGAGTGTGAGCAGCAAGAAGTCATTGTACACATTGGCACAAATGGCATAGGTAGAAATAGGGATGAGGTCCTGCACAGTGATTATAGAGGGCTAGGAAAAAGTTAAAAATTAGGACCGCAGTGGTGATAAGCTCTGGATTACTTCCAGTGCCATGTGCTCATGCGGGTGAGAACAGGAAGATATGCAGATGAATGTGTGGCTCAAATATTGATGCGGGTGTTGGGATTCAGATTTTTAGACCATTGGGATCTTTTTTGGGGTAGAGGTGACCTGTTCAAAAGGAACAAGTTCTACCTGATCTGGAGGGAGCCAAAATCTTGGTGCCCAGGTTTGCTGGTGCTGCAGGGGAGGGGTTAAACAAAATTGGCGGGGGGTGACAACCTCAACATCAGGGAGGCAATTACAATGCTTGAAAGAGGTGCAGTAATCAGAAATAGTGAGACACGTCACACTGGAACACAACAGGGGGCAAGGAATGCTTCTTTGGTAAATAGATACATGGGGCTAGGAAATTATAGCTATTACAGAAACATGGCTAAGGGAGGGACAGAACTGGTAGCTTAATGTGCCAGGGTACAGGTGCTTTAGGCAAGACAAAAATGGTGGAAGGAGGGAAGAGTGAGTTGCATTTTTGATAAAGGCATATATCGCAATATAATCAGAGATGAAATAATTCAAGAATCAACCAGTGTGGCTTTATGATTAGAACTCAGAAATAAGCAGGGATAGTGACATTGTTAATGCTTTCTATAGGCCCCAAATAGTCAATGGGATTTAGAGGAATAAACCAGCACAGAGATTAACAAGACTTATAGGAGCAATGGGGTTGTCATAGTAGGGGATTTTAATTTTCCGAACATAGACTGGGACTGCCAGCGCATTAAGGGCTTAGATGGATTGGAATTTGTTAAATGCATTTAGGAAAGTCTCCTCAAGCAGTATATAGAGGGTCCTACTCAGGAAGGGGAAAAACTCTACCTACTCTTAGGAAATAGGGTAGGACAGGTGATGAAGGTGACAATGGGGGAGCACTTTGGGACCAGTGACCATAGTTCGAATCTTAAAATAGTTATGGAGAGGGACAGAACTGATCCATAGGTTCAAGTTCTAAACATGGGCAAGGTGAATTTTGATAAAATTTTGATGAAGCTTGCAGGGCTTGACCAGAGTAGCTTGTTTGCAGGCGAAGGAATCTCTAGCAAGTGGGAGGCCTTTAAAAATGAAATGGTTAGACTTCAAGGTCTATATGTCCTTGTGTGGGTGAAGGGCAAGATTGGCAGGAATAGCAGACCATGGCTGACAAGAGATATTGAGGCTTTGACCAGAAAATAGAAGGAGGCGTGACTCAGGTGCAGGCAGCTGGGATCAAGAAAATCCCTGGAGATATACAGTGAATATAGAAGTTCCCTGAAGAAGGAAATCAAGAGGGCAAAAGGAGCCACCAAGTAGCCTTGGCTGAGAAAATTTAGGATGAATCCAAAGAGGTAGTTTAAGTGTATTAAAGGAAAAAGAATGACTCGAGAGAGAGAGAATAAGGCCCCTCAAGGACCAAAGTTGGCATGCATATGTAGAACTGCAGGAGATGGGTCAGGTTCTCAACGATTATTTCTCCTCTGTGTTTGCCATGGAGAAAGACATGAAGACTTGGGAACTTGGGGAAGTTAGTGGTATATCTTTGGGACAGTCCATAACACTGTAGAGAAGGCTTTAAATGTATCTGAAGGTGGATGAATCTCCTGGTGCTGACCAGATAAAGACAAGAACATTGCAAGAGACTAAAGAAGAAACTGCAGGGGACCTGGCTGATATTTTTGCATTACCATTAGCCATGGGTGGGATCCCGAAAGACTGGAGGGTAGTGAATGTTTTGCCCTTATTCAAGAAGGGCTACAAAGAAAAGCCTAGGAGCTATAGACCAATAAGCATAATGTCTGTTGTGGGTCAGTTACCTGAGAAGATTCTGAGAGATAGGATGCACGTATATTTAAAAGAAATCAGCATGGCTTTCAGAGTAGGAGATCATGCCTCACAAATATATTGGAGCTTTCTGATGAAGTGACCAGGAAGATTGATAAGATTAGGACGGTAGACTTGGATTTCAAATAGGCCTTTGATAAATTTTCACATGGTAGCCTGCTCTGGAAGGTAAGACTGCATGGAATCCAGAGCTAGCTAGCAAATAGGATACAAAATTAGCTTGATGGTAGGAAGCAGAGGTTAATAATGGAATGATGCTTTTCGGACTGGAGGCCTGTGACTAGTGGAGTGCCTTACGGGTTGGTGCTGGGCCCATTGCTGTTTGTTATCTATATCAATGATTTAGTTGAAAGTTTGCTGATGACACCAAAATAGGTGGCATGGTGGACAGTGAGGGAGGTTATCAGCAGGACCTTGATAAGCTGGCGTAATGGGGTGAGAAATGGCTAATGGAGTTTAATATAGAAAAGTATGAGGTCTTGTGATTTGGAAAGTCAAATCAAGGTAGGAGTTTCACGCTGAATATTAGGCCTTTAAGGAGTGTAGTTGAACAGAGGGATTTTGAAGTTCAGGTTCACAGTTCTCTGAAAGTGGAGTTACAGGTAGACAGGCAGTGAAGAAAGCTTTTGGCACACTGGGCTTCATCAGTCGTATTGAGTACAGAAGTTGGGAACGTTATGTTGCAGTTGGACTATTGTGTTCAATTTGGGTCACCTTGTTGTAGGAAGGACGCCATTAAACTGGAAAGAGTGCAGAAGAAATTTAGCAGGATGTTGTCTGGACTCAATGGTCTGAGATGTAGGGAAAGATTTGACAAACTAGGACTTTTTTCTTTAGAGCATAAGAGTCTGAGGGGAACTTTATTGAGGTTTATAAGATCATGGAAAACATGGATAGGGTGAATGCACTCAGTCTTTTTCCCAGGGCTGGGGAATTGAGTACTAGAGGGTATCAGTTTAAGGTTAGAGGGAAAAGAATAAAAAGGGACCTGAGGGGCAATCTTTTTACACAGAGGGTGGTACGCATATAGAATGAGGTGCCAACAGAATTGGTTGAGTTGGGTACATTAACAACATTTAAAAGGCATTTGTACAAATACATGGATAGGAAAGGATTATAATAATATGGGCCAAGTGCAGGGAAATGGTATTAATGTGACATTTTGATTGGCATGGACAGGTTTGGGCCAAAGGGCTTGGCTCTGTGTTGTAGGACTCTATGACTATGACTAAAGCAGTTAATTTGACTCAACATGAATCACATTAAACATGAACTTCAATATCAGTGTTGCACAGTGGCACCGGTGTACACTGTCTAGAAGATGCTCTGAAGTAATTTTGCAAATGTACCTTCTTTGAAACCCAGGACCTTTGCCATTTAGAAAAACAATGACAGCAGGTCCTTGTGAATACCCAATGTATGAAAGTGGTCAAAATGGAGACATGGATTTCACAGGGGCAGGGATCATTGCTGGATGTTCCAGGGTTTAGATGTTAAAAAAAAGGGAAGGGGGAAAATGAGGAGGGGAAGTTGCATTGTTAATTAGAGTGTGCTTCACAGCTGCAGAAATGGAGGTTATTGAGGAGGGTTCGGGGACTGAGTTAGTATGGGTGGAAGTCAGTAACAGGAAAGGAGCAGTCACTGTTTTCTACAGACCACCTCAACAGCAGCAGAGAGATGGAAGAATGGATTGGAAAGCAAATCTTGGAAAGGTGCAGATGTAACAGAGCTGTTGTTATGCGTATCTTCAACTTCCCCAATATTAATTAGAACCTCCTTAGTGCAGTTGGTCTGGATGGAGCCAATTTTGTCAGGTGTGTCCAGGAAGGATTCCTGAATCAATATGTAGATAGGCAAACCTAGGGGGGAAGCCATTTTGGATTTGATGCTAGGCAACGAGCTAGGCCAGATGTCAGAACTCTCAGTTGAAGAGCATTTTGGTGACAGTGACTACGACTGCCTCACCTTTACCATAGCCACAGAGAAAAATAGGAACAGACAGTATGGGAAGGTACTTAATTGGGGGATGAGAAATTATACTGCTATTAGAAAGGAGCTGTGTAGTATAAATTGGGAACAATTATTCTATGGGAAATGCACAACAGAAATGTGGCCACTGTTTAAGGAGCGAGTGTTGGATAACTTTGTCCCACTGAGACAGAAGCAGAATGGTAAGGTGAAGGAGTCTTGGATGACAAGAGAAGAGGAGCTTCTCATCAAGAGGACAAAGGAATCTTACTTATGTTTCGGGGAGCAAGGATCTGGCACAGCTTTAGAGGATCAGAGGGTATCTAGGAAAGAACTCAAAAATGGACTGGGGAGACAATAGACAATAGACAATAGGTGCAAGTGTAGGCCATTCTGCCCTTTGAGTCTACACCACCATTCAATATGATCATGGCTGATCATCCTTAATCAGTATCCTGTTCCTGCCTTAACTCCATAACCCTTGATTCCACTATCCTTGAGAGCTCTATCCAACTCTTTCTTAAATGAATCCAGAGACTGGGCTTCCACTGCCTTCTGGGGCAGAGCATTCCACACAGCCACCACTCTCTGGGTGAAGAAGTTTCTCCTCATCTCTGTCCTAAATAGTCTACCCAGTATTTTTAAGCTGTGTCCTCTGGCTCGGCACTCACCCATCAGCGGAAACATGAGAGTTAGGAGAGGGCATGAGAAAGCCTTTGCAGGAAGCCCAAAGGCATTCTACACTTACGTGAAGATTAAGTGAGTGATCAGACAGAAAGTAGGGCCAATCTGTGAAAGTGAAGGTAATTTGTGCTGGGAGTCAGAAGAGGTAGGGGAGGCCCTAAATGAGTTTTTTGCTTCAGTATTCACTAGAGAGAGGGACCTTGTTGGTAGTGAGAACACTGTGGACCAGTTTAATAGGCTTGAAGAGATTGATATTAAGAAGGTGGATGTGCTGAAAATTCTGGGAAGCATCAAAATAGATAAGTCCCCAGGACGAGACCAGAAAAACCCAAGGTTACTGCAGGAAGCAAGGAATGAGATTGCTGCATTTCCAGCAATGATCTTTGCATCCTCACACTCCATGGGAGTAGTACCTGATGGTTGGAGGGAGGGGAATGTTGCTTCTCTGTTCAAGTAAAGGAATAGAGTAATACATGGGAATTACAGACCAATCAGTCTTACATCTGTGCTCAGCAAGTAACAGGAAAGAATTCAGAGAGATAGGATTTAGGATTATTTATAAAATCACAGTTTGATCAGAGATAGTCAGCATGGCATTGTGAGGGGCAGGCATGCCTCACAAGCCTTATTGAATTATTTGAGGATATGACAAGACAAGTTGATGAAGGTTGAGCAGTGGATGTGGCGTATAAGAATTTCAGTAAGGCATTTGATAAGGTTCCCCAAGGTAGGCTCATTCAGAAAGTAAGAAGGTATGGGTCACAGGGAAATTTTGGTGTCAGAGTTGGCTGGCTGAAAGAATGGTAGTGGATGGAAAGTATTCCGTAAAAAGTGGTGCCCCGCAGGGATCTGTTCTTCAGTCTCTGCTCTTTGTCATTTTTATAAATGACTTGGATGAAGAAATGGAAGGGTGGGTTAGTAAGTTTGCCGATGACACAAAGGGCGGTCGTGTTGTAAACAGTGTTGAGGTCTGTTACAGGCTATAACAGGACATTGACAGGATGCAACGCTGGGCTGAGAAGCGGCAGATGGAGTTCAATCTTGATAAATGTGACGTGATTCATTTTGGAGGATGAAATTTGAAAACTGAATATTGGGTTAAAGACCAGATTCTTGGCGGTGTGGAGGAACAGTGAGATCTTGGGGCCCACATACATAGGTCCTTCAAAGTTGCCACACAAGTTGATAGAGTTGTTAAGAAGGGGTATCGTGTGTCCACTTTCATTAACAGGGGGATTGAGTTTCAGAGTTATGAGGCTTTGCTGCATCTCCATAAAACCCTGGTTTGACCACACTTGGAATATTGTGTCCAGTTCTGGTTGCCACATTATGGGAAGTATGTCAATGCATAAAAGAGGATGGAGTGGAGAATTTCCAGATGTTGCCTGGCTTGCAGGGCTTGTCTTATGGAGATTGAGGGAGCTAGAGCATAATACATTGGAGAGAAGAAGGAATAAGAGGTGACTTGATAGAGGTGTACAAGGTAATGAGAGGCATAGATAGAGTAGATATCCAGAGACTTTTCCCAAGGGTTGATAGGTAGGCTGTCATGAGGGACCATATTTTAAGGTGATTGGAGGAAGGCATTGGGGAGATGTCAAAGGTAGGTTCTTTACACAGAGAGTGATGGGTGCTTGGAATGCACTGCCAATGGTGGTAGTAGAGTCAGAGACAGTAGGGACATTTAAGCGGCTGCTGGACAAGCACATGGATAGCAGTAAATTGAGGGATGTGTAGGTTATTTTGATGTTAGATTAAAGTAAGTACTCAGTAAAACATTGTGGAGCTGACGAGCTTGTGCTATGCCGTACTGTTCTATGTTCTATGAATGCTACAGCGTGAGCTTAAAACCATCTTAATGAGAATGGTTATCACAAAGAAGGACATCATTCAGCCTTCTGAAACTGCACCAGTCCATTAGACTGGCAAATCAACTTAGTTACTTCTTCATCCTTTCTCCCTAAAAATTTATATATTAATCTCGAAGTGCTTGTCTAATTTCCTTTGGAAGCCGCAAATGCATTTCCCATCATGACCATATTAACACTTGCATTCTACATTCTAACCATTAACTGCACAAGACATCTAACTTCCTGATGAACCTTTCACTATTTTGGAAATATATTGTTGTTTCTTTACTGTTGATAGTTCACAAACTTAGAGGTTTGTCTCTCAGTGCAGGCTATCTGTGTCTTCACCATAAGGAGGACAGTGGTTTAAGAGTGATTCACCACCGACTTGTCAGGATAATTTTGGATGGTGATGCAATGATGACCTTGCCAGTGATGCCCATATGCCAGAAATTCATAAAAAGATATGTCCAAACACTGTGCCAACCATAGAATGATTATTGCAGAAGAATGAATGAACACTTCAAGAATTTTTAAACCCATTTCCACATTTGTTTCTGATAGTCATGAAATGTTATTTACTTTAAGTACTTCGCAAATTCTATTGTGAACTTTACTGGTGAAACTACTTCCACTACCACTTCAAGCAGTGCATTCCAGATCATATAAACTCTTCCTTCACGCTAAACACTTCTGATTGATTTAATGTTTTTTTTAATTTATGCCCTTTGACTCATGACACTTCTGTCACAGGAAGCAGTTTCTCCAATTTATTTTCTTCACTTTATGACTTTGGTCTCTTCTCATAAGTCTTACTTAACTTTCTCTGCCTAAAGGAGGAAATGATTTGGAGGTGCCGATGTTAGACCAAGGCGAACAAAATTGAAAATCACGCAACATCAGATTTATTTGGAAGCACTAACCTTTGGAGCACTGCTCCTTCATCATGTGGTTGTGGAGTACAAGATCATAAAATGCAGAATTTATAGCAAAAGGGTTAGAGTGTCATGGAGTTGGAATGATATATTAAACAATTTTGTATTAAGCCTTTCATCTTTCAGAATGGGATTGGCTAATTTTGGTTCTTTAACATGTGAATCCCAGAAATGCTTTTAAGTTACACTCTCAAGATAGCTTTAGCTTTTCTAACAATAAGTACCATCTCAGCTCAGACAATGCATTAAAGTTTGCCTGTGTCCCAATATTGAGTCAGACTGGTTCTATGTCTAAAGTGGGACTTACAGAATCTTACATGGATTTATGCAATTTTTGAGCAAAATAAAATGTAATTCTGTAAATACAAATTCATCCATAAACTTATATGTGTGTGTGTGCAGAAGAGACAGAGTGATTCACAGTGCATGTGAGTGTTTGTGTATGGGTGTGAGTGCATGTGAAAGAGTGTGTGTGTGTAAGTTTGGTCAAGTATGTGTGTAAGTGTGATGGGTATAAGCCTGTGAGAGAGTGCATGTGTGGGTGTGAGTGCGGGGATGCATGTGTATGCGTATGAGAGAGAGCTTGTGTATGTGAGAGGGTCTGTGTGAGTATGTGAGTATGTAAGACCGTATGTGCGTGTGTGTTTGAGAGAGAGTGTATTGTGTAGTGGGGTGACCTGTAGTGTGGCATGAATCCAAGGTCCTGGTTAAGGTCATCCCTATGGGTATCGGACTTAGCTATCAGCCTCTACTTGGCCACTTTGCGTTGTTGTTTGTCCCAAAGTCCACTTTGCTGGATGGTCACCTGCAGGTCTGAGGCTGAATGTCTCGGACTGCTGAAGTGTCTCCTGACTGGAGGAACACTCCTGCCTGGTGATTGTTATGCAATGTCCATTCATCCATTGGTATAGCGTCTGCTTGGGCAATGGACCATGCCTCAGGGCATCATTACTTGCAGTGTATGAGATAGACAATGTTGGCCACTTCACATGAATACCTACCATGCTTATGGTGGGAGATGTCTCCACATATAATGGTGGTATCCGTGTTGACACTCTGACTCCTCTTGCAGTGGCTGTCATGACAGGCTAGTTCGGTGTGGTGGTCGATGTTGTCCTGAAGGTTGGGCAGTTTGCTGTGAACAATGATCTGTTTGAGGTTTGCTGGTTGTTTAAAGGTGAAAAGTGAAGGCATTGGGAAGGTCTTGACAAGGTGCTCGACCTCATCAATAATGTGTTAATCATCGAGGCTGTGAAGAATATGGTGTATTATTTTGGCTCCTGGGAAGTACTGAAGGGAGAAAAGCCTTCTTCAGTCGTGTCTCCACATTGTGAAGTTCAACATCTCAGTAATAATTTTTTCCTACAACCGTATAATGGCTGAAGATTCACTTGAATATGTGATTAATTTCTCTAGTTTTTTTTTGTATGGTACAAATATAATGTTTAGGGCATGCTCAGATCCAGATTTGCTTTGTGAAAAACTTTCGTTCTGCTCAGTGAAAGTGGAAGGGATTAGATCGTCATTTGTGATTGCTCAGTGATCACTGAAAGACCTTTCAAACCAAAACAACATGCACAGAAGGTCAGTAATTATGGGAAAGTGAGCGATATAGTCTCCATTTTTATGAGAAAGGCAATTAACTATACTGTCAGGCAGATAGCTATGCAACACCTGTAGGGAACACAGTGAGAAGCCAAAAACAGTTGGAAGACTTTGCTGTTCACAGGACCCCTCGAGTGTGGAACCAAGCCTTTCAAAGCATTGAGTGCACACCAACCCTCCAAAGAGCATTCTACCTGACCCACACACCCTACTCTTTCTCTGTAACCCTGCAACCACCTAGCTTGCACATCCCTGAACACTGTTTGGCAATTTGGCATGTCTAATCCATCTAGCCTGCATATCTTGCATTGTGAGAGGAAATCACTGCTCTCTAAAGAAACCTGTACAGACACAGGGAGCATATGCAAACACCACACATACAGTCACCAAAAAGTGGAATCAAACCCAGGTCCGTGGTGCTGAGAGACAGCAGTGCTCACCACTGAGTCACCATGCCACCTGTTAGAAAAAAACAAGAAGATCACTACCAATGTGAATTGGTAGTGAACTAAGAGTCAGAAACAATACTCAGAAGAAGTCCTTAGGGCAGTTGCTGGCTTTTGTCTGAGAGAGCCTGTGAATTTAGGAGGTTGGATGAGGCCTCTGTGTTGAAGTTGAAGGCATGTACTGTACTTGTAAGAGAGAGTGAATACTGTTTTGACCTGAGAGCTTACAAACACCTGTGTATTTAACTGGTTAGCAGTCTCAGAGTATACTGGAAAATTGTAAATATGCAACATTTGACTGTAAAATAGATACCTGAGTTGGTTGCTGTTTTGACAACAATTCAAATTTAACCAATTAGTCTAAATTATGCCCCAGGAGCTAAAACCCAATTGAGTTTTAATTTATGTTTTGCCAGCATCAAACTAATAAAATGATCCAATGTTGGCCATATAAAAAAGGCAGGCAGCTTGAAAGTTTGACAGAGCAACTGTCATTTGAAACACAAAGGTACCTTTTCACATGAAACATCCTTGCTGTAAAAAGAAAGAAGATGAACTGTGTGATCTTCAGCCAGAAGATGAAAGACACTGATGATGGCAGCTGTTGTATGGTTTTGAAATTAAGTTGATGTAATTTCAATAAGTGTTTTATTGAAACAGTATATTGGTATTCAGTTGGAGGCAGATAATAAGCAGTTAAGAGAAGGAGGGGCTTTGAGTTGTGAATAGCTATTTTTTAATGTTCATTTTTATAGTTAAAGAATAAATTGATACAATTTTCTTTAAAAGTGGAATTTTGGAGTTCTTTTTCACTCATATTTTAACAGATTATAAAATGAGGTGATCTTTTTTTGGGTGTTTGCTGGAATTAACAGAAAGATTCATTATCTTGTCGTAACAAATGACATTTAATAACTCAGTTGTGCAGTGTGAATAAATGGGTATGAACAGATATGATATTATATGCATCATTTAATCCACCGTTTATGCAAAATTTGGAGCATTTATGGGTGATCTGAAACAGACAAAGTGAGACATTCCAAAACAATTACTGTTGATTGCTCTTTGACTTGGTCTAGCCAGAGCTTTATAACAAGGCTATTATTTGTCTTCTTTGAAGATATTGTTCAGAAGCTCCGTGATAGCTAGTAGGAAATTATGAACAGAAAGCATTCAAAAATGATTACAAAAATTGTTAGTTTTAGTTCATCTTTACTCTTTCCCGAGATGTGGGCATTGCTGGCAAAATCAACATTTGTTTCCAGTCCCCAGTTACCCTTGAGCTGAATGGCTCCCTTGATCATATGCAAGCAACATTAAGAGTGAGTCACAATACATGGAACAAAAACAGAAGTTGCTGGATTGTCTCAGTAGATCAGCAGCATTTGTAGAGAGAAATCAGAGCTAATGTTTCAGGTCAAGTGATCACCCCTCCCCCCCCACCTTCAGAACATTACAGTGAAGTTTAGACATTAGTGAATCAGATGGGAACTTTTGTTTACTACATGGTCACCATTACTGATGTTTCTTTATATTCCAGACGTAATCCTTGAAGTTAATCTGCACTACTCAAATGTCGATGATATCTGCACAGCTGCACCTTTGCCTTTTTGTCTTACTAAGATATTCCACATGTATTAAATATCCTAAATAATTAATTTAACTACTTTATCAGAGTTTAACTTAATTTTAATCAATTAATGCATTAATGCTGTCACAATGTCTAGGGAAGATGAGATGACATTTTAACTGCCGATCACAACATTACCGCTGCGCTAAAGTAGCCTTACAAGATCTTTCTTTAGTGCAACAGTTTATCATTGTTTTGATGCGTTCTTATCATGAACCATGTTAACTTAATTTATACGTAATCAATCCAGCCATTAAGAACCTCCCTTAAGTATAAAACCAATCACTTTTCAAAAGTTTGTATGTTAGCACATTTGTCTGTCTCACGTTTTAAATGAGACTTTAACCCATTTATTAGAAACAGCTCATCGGTGAAATGAACTCTGTGTACTTTTTTTAATCAACTCACGTGCTCTTGACATTGAACTGTGATTTAAAATGAAAACAGGTAATTTTGAAAATAATGGGGACGAGAAACACATCCGTGGAAAGAAAACAGCCTTACGTCTTTGAATTTAATGTCATTCTTCAAAAAAGGAATGGATAATACTTGAGCTAATCCTTAAACTTGCTAACTGGTTCTGGGAACAATCACATTCAACCTTCTGGTGGCTTCAGTAAGAATTCACTCAGTAACATCAAAAGTAGGCTAATGTCATCTTGAATTCAGTGTTGTGGAGCTGAGTACATGAGTTAGGCAGTCATATTGAGGTTGCACAGAACATTAGTGAGCCCTCTCCTGGAGTACTGCATTCAGTTCTGGTCACCAAGTTATAGGAACCTGATGATTAAGCTGCAGAGGGTTCAAAAGAGATTAACCAGGATGTTATCAGATATGGAAATTTTCAGTAATAAGAAAGGCTGGGACTTTTTTCACTGGAGTATAGGAGTTGAGAGGTGACCTTATAGATGTTTGTAAAACTATCAGGGATATAGGTAGTCCTAATGGTAGGTAGGTGTTTTCCCTAAATTGTGGCAAGGGGGCACATTTTTCAAATGAAAGGAGTCAGATTTAAAAAGACATAAGGGGCATTTTCTTTCTGCAGAGGGTTGTCCGCGTATGGAATGGACTTCCTGAGGAAGGTGTTTCATGCTTGATTCTTCTCTCTACAATCTCTCCTGCCTGTAAGAATTTGAGTTTGAATTTACCATTTACCAAGGGATATGTTTTTGGGATGTTGTGGGTTTTATATGATAATGACTTATATTGTGGAAACAGGCCCTTCGGCCCACCAAATCCACACCGACCCTCCAAAAAGCAACCCACCCAGACCCATGCCCCTACATTTACCCCTTCACCTAACACTACCGGCAATTTACCATGGCCAATTCACCTAACCTGCACATTTTTGGACTGTGGGAGGAAACCGGAGCACCAGGAGGAAACCCACGCAGACACGGGGAAATGTGCAAACTCCACACAGACAGTTGCCTGAGGCAGGAATTGAACCCGGGTCTCTGGCGCTGTGAGGCAGCAGTGCTAACCACTGTGCCACCATGCCGCCCTTCGGAACAGTTTTGGAACAGTTTCTTCGTTAAGTTGTAATTTCGAATCAGTTGATTTTCCAAATAGTTAAGCTATTCAAAATTCTGTTTTATTTTGTTTGTGTTTCAACTATAGTGTGTAAATAAATTTTGTTTTGCTCGAAGCCTACTAGATTGACCAGCTGAATCACTCATGGATTATCAGCTCTACATCTGCCTTTAAAATAAGAAAAAGGTAGGGTCTGGATTCCTTCTTAAAGTATTTTCAGGGGGTCCGGTCTTGTCCATAACAGTTTGGGAGTCGTCTAGAATATATTGTAAATTTCCAATTTGGGATTAGCATTGGTGGACTCAAAGGTGGCAAGTAGTAGGTGTTAGTAACATTTGTTCTGAGTTTAAGCAGTGCTTGGTGCTGTAGTGGCTTTTTGAGTCACTAAAAGTTTTCTGGGGGTGAAAGAAGTCACTTTGAGAGCTTTACAAAATATGGACAAGGTAAAGTTGCTGGAATTGTCAGACAAGCTGGAGTTGGAGTTGCCATCATCTGCGAGAAAATCAGACAGAAGTACAGCAATAGCTCACCATTTAAAGTTGCTGGAAATGCCATGAGAATCTTTGGAAATGGTTAATAGTGAAATGAACATGAAACAGCTTGAGTTAGAGGCAAAAGAAAAAGGAGGAGAAAAAGAAAAAGAAATGAAACAGTTTGAATTATGGTTAAAAGCAGAAGAAAGAGAATAAAGAATGAATTGCCTCAGTGGAACAAAAAGGAAAGGATGGAATCACTTTCACGGAACAAAGAGAAAAAAGTGAGAGAGGAAAGGGAGAAAGCAAGACTGGAAAGGGAGGAAGAGAGAGAGTTTGAACTTTGGAAATTGGCACTTAGACAGTATAGTTGGCTTAAAAAGATGACGGTGAAGGTAGAAGATAAGATTTGTGTGAAAGTTAGTGAGGATGAGCAAACCCACTGTAGCCAAAGACCTGGTGGGGATCTTTTTACAAATATCCAAGCATTGCCTAAATTTGATGAAAAAGATAAAGAAGACTTCTGCATCTCATTTGAAAAAGTGGCTAAACTGATGAAGTGATCAGTGAACATGGGGTTTTGTTGTGTCAAACAAAGATGGTAGGTAGAGCTAGTTAGGTATTTGCATCCCAATCAGTGGAGGCATCTGGGGAGTATGAGGAGGTGAAGAAAGCCATTGTAAGTGCATATGAGCTTGTTCCAGAAACCTACAGTCAGCATTTCAGGAATCTAAGGAGAGCCCTGGTTAAACATACATTGAGTTTGAAAGAGTTAAACAAAGTAATTTTGGTTGGTGGATAAGAACATTACAAGTAGAGCAAAATTATGATGCTCTCAGAGAGACAATTATTTTGGAGGAGTTCAAAAATTCACTTCCTGAAGTAATGAGAATTCATGTGGAAGAGCAGAGAGTTAAAAAGTCAAGATTAGCAGCTGAAGTAGCTGATGATTATGCGTTGATGCATAAGTCAAAATTTGGTTTCCAATATCAATTTCAATCCATGAGGGTTAGAAATTGGGGAAAAGATAAATCTTCACTTGGTAAGGGAACAATAGATCAGAAGGATAACTTACCACAGGGTAAAAATGAAATCTAGGAAGGGGAAAGAGAAGCTAAAATAATCTGTGTTTTCACTGCAATAATGTAAGCCACATAAAGTCACAGTGTTGGTGGGTTAGAAAAAGCACTGGGAAGACAAATATAGGAAAATAGGATAAGCCAATGAATGTTGCTGGAGTGGTAAAGTAAAGCACAGTGGAGATTTAAAGGCTGCACCAGAATGTTGAATCTGGTCAGAGGTTGGTTAAGGAGAAAGTGCCAGATCTTCTTAAACCATTTATGTGTGAAGGTAAGGTTGACTTGCATAAGCCAGGAGTAGCAGGGACAGGGGTTACAATATTAAGTGATATAGGATCATGTCAATCTTTCATGTCATGAGATGAGGAGATATGTAACTCTGCCTGGCAGAAAAAGTGTTCATCAGTGAAATATATGGTGAGACAAGAAGTGCTCAATTATATGTGGTGAGGGGAGAGTGTCTAGTGAAAAGTGAAGAATTCATGATAGGAGTACAGGAAGAACTCTCGGCTCCAGGAATGTAATTTGACCTTGCTAATGATATAGTTGGGTCACAGGTAGGAGTGATGCCTATGTGTTTGAAAAGCTAGTGGAAAACCAGGCAACTCAGGTATCACAGGAAACATACCCTGGGGTTTTTTTCCTGACTGTGTGTTAACAACGTCACAAATTCAGAAGTTGAGACAGGAGGAGAAATCAAACAGTACACATAAAAAAGTAGATTAACAGAAAGCATATTTGATCAAATAGTTGATGCAAAACAAAAAACAGTTGGAGGACAATGTTGCTGTCATTAGCTCAGAGAAATTGAGTTCATAGAATCCATACAATGTGGATTTGGCCCAACAAATCTACACCAACCCTTCAAAGAGTAACCCACATAGACCCATTCCCCTACTGCTCTACATTTACCCCAGACTAACACACCTAACCTATACCTCCCTGAACACTATGGACAATATTGCATGGCCAATTCACCTGACCTGCAAATTTTGGATTGTAGGAGGAAACTGGAGCACTCTGAGGAAACCTACATTGACACGGAGAGAATGTGCAAAGTCTACACAGTCAGTTGCCTGAGGTTGGGGATGAACCTGAGTCCCTGGTACTGTGAGGCACCAGTGCTAACTGCTGTGCCACCATGCCACCCATGCACAATTTTAAAAATCAAATTGCTGTAACAACAAGCTCCACCTAAACAGTCCGGCATTTTTGTCCTTAGATTTCTCCACAGTATTCAATGGGTTATGATCAGTGTATATGATTGTCTCAAATATATTACAGGTATAATAAACATTGAAATATGGTAATGCCAACACCAAGCTCAAGTCGCCTTCTAAACAGTCGAATATTTCTGCTAACGAATGTTCAATTTTCTGGAGAAATACCCAATAAACCTTTCTATCTTTTCATCCTCTTCATGCAAGAGCACAACACTGACACCTACATCAATTGCATTGATAGCCAACTTGAATGGCTTTGCGTAATTAGGTGTGGCTAATACTGGGGCAGCGGTTAACACAGATTTAAAGGGGTCAAATGCCTTCTGACAACCCACAGTCCACTGAAATTGCTTACCTTTCTTCAGCAATTCAGTGAGGGGAGCAGCCACACTGCCATAATTGGGTACAAACTTTTGATAAAATCCACTCAGTTCCAGGAACCATAGTAGTGCTCTTCTTGTTGATGGTGTGGTAAACTCCCCAATTAGCTTTGTTTTTGCATTCCATGCAGCCATTTGTCCATGTTCAACAACATGGCTCACGAAGGTGACTTGGACTTTGGCAAATTCACTCTTAGCCAGGCTTATCATCAAGCCTGTCTTCCAAAGTAAATCAAGCACGTCTGATAAATATTGCAGATGTTCCTTCCATAAGTGACTAGAAACCACCAGTTCATCAATGTACATGACATACTTGGGTGATCCAGAAAATACCTTATTATATAGTCTCTGAAATGTAGCTGGTGCATTTTTCACACCAAATTGCATGACTTTCAACTGATACAGTCCATTCGGCGCTATGAAAGCTGAAATTGCCTTTGATCTTCCTGACAAAGTTACCTGCCAGTATCCTCTGTGCAAGTCCAACTTAGAAATATATGTTGCTTGTCCCACCTTTTCAGCACAGAATTCCAAATGCAGAATCAGATATGCATCCGTCTTTCTAACTGCATTGATTTTGCAATATTCCACACATAACCATTGGGTACCAATTGGTTTAGGCAATATTACTATGGTTGAGCTCCAGTCACTGTAACTCACTCCAATTTTGTCATCTTGGAGCATGTGTTTCAATCTTCTTTTGCACCTGTGCCAACTTTACAGAGTTATGCCGCTAAGGATGTTGCTTAATTGGAATAGCATCTCCTATATCTACATCATGTATAATTAGGTTAGCACTTCTTAGCTTGTTTCTACATATCTCCCCGTGTGATTGTAATAACTCTTTCAGATCATTTCAATTTTCCTCTGGAAGGTAACACAATAATTTATCACAATTTTCCTCATTGTCCAATTTAATTTGAAGAATGTCCAATTCAGAATCCTCTGAACTTGGTTCTTCACTCTGTGTTGTAACTAATAACACAATCTCCTATGGCTTTCTAAAGGAGATGCAGCTGGTCAAATCACTTGGTTTGAAACAAAACAGAATTTATTTGCAAGATTACTGAACAAAACACAAACAAAAGAGAACAGTATACAGAATAACTTAACCTATCTGAAAACTCAAAAGATTATACCAACTTAGTGATGCTGGTCCAAATCCTTGCAACAATCCCCATAATCACCCCTTGGCACAAAAGTAATTTCAAACACGGGCTGTTACAGGACAGATGTCAGAGACAGAGGTTGTAGCGTGGAACATTCAACAGCTATGTAGCTGTTTCTTGGATCAGCAACCTCAAAGTGCTTGACTACTTTCAGTGAATAGCCAGACTGCCAAAACCAAATCAAACCAAATAAAAGCTGAGCTGGGACAACGAGCCATTCTCATTTTCATTGTGCAAGCACTTTTTTTTTGAAAGCCTTTTGCCTGAGGCAGTATATGCTACCTACAATTAAACTGGCCCTAAAACTCATCCAACTTAGCCTTTTTGGAATCTGTGTCTTTTACGATCTCTCTGAAAAAAAAACAAAGCCAAGGAAATACAACCTTGTTAAAGGAGCATCATCATCGTCATAGTGAACCTTTAAAAGCACGGTTTAGCGGACCTTATCAAGTTGAAAGGAAATTGAGTGAGGTAAACAGTTTGATAAGGACTCCAGACAGAAATAAATCTCATTGTGAATATGCTCAGAAGATATTTTAATAGGGAAGGAAAGCAAAAGGAGAATGTATTACTGGCTATAGCACAGATTGAAGAATCAAGTTC
This sequence comes from Hemiscyllium ocellatum, assembly GCF_020745735.1. NCBI lineage: Eukaryota > Metazoa > Chordata > Chondrichthyes > Orectolobiformes > Hemiscylliidae > Hemiscyllium > Hemiscyllium ocellatum. The sequence goes on along the minus strand of NC_083413.1, from coordinate 18,978,275 downwards.
AGAGGATTCAGAATTGGACATTCCTCAAATTAAGTTGTAAAATGAGGTTGTCAAAAATTGTGATAAGTTATTGAGTTACCTTCTAGTGGAAAATTATAATGACCTGAAAAAAATTATTGCTATTGCATGGGGAAATATGTTAGAATAAGCTGAGAAGTACTAATCTAGTTGTACATGATGTAGATATAGGAAATGCTGTTTCATTTAAGCAACGTTCTTATAGACTTATCACTCCAAAGTTGGCACAGTTGAAAAGAAATGGAATGCATGCTCCAAGATGACATAATCAAAGTAAGTTGCATTTACTGGCGTTCACCCATAGAAATGGTGCCAAAACCAGATGTTATCCAACAGTTATATCTGGAGTATTGCAATTACCAAGTCTGATTCATATTCAAATCTAAATTACTGGCAGGTACCTTTATCTGAAAGAGCAAAGACAATTTTGGCTTTTGTAAGACTGAATGGGCAGCATCAATTTAAAGTCATGTCATTTGATCCAAGAAAATGCACCAGGCACATTTCAAAGACTAACCAATAAGATCTTTTCTGGATTACCCAATTGTGCGGTTTATATCGATGACCTGCTCATTTTTAGTCACACATGGAAGGAACATTTGCAGCATTTATCAGAATTATTTGAACAACTTCGAGGCAGCATGGGTGATAAACCTGACTAAGAGTGAATTTGCCAAAGTCCAAGTCACCGTCCAGGGGCCATGTTATTGGACATGAAATGTAAAAACTAAGGTTATTCAGGAGTTTCCCAGACCAATGATAAAAAGAACAGCTCTACGCTTCGTGGTGTTGAGTGGGCTTTATCGAAAATTTATCAAATTTGAGCAGTGTGACTGCTCCACTCACTGAATAACTCAAGAAAGGCAAGAAGTCTTAGTGAACAGCAGACTGTTAAAAAGCCAGTTGGAGAAAGTGAGGACTGCAGACGCTGGAGATCAGAGTCAAGAATGTGTGGTGCTGGAAAAGCACATCAGGTCATGCAGCATCCATGGAGCAGGAAAATTGGCATTTCGGGCAGGAGCCCTTCATCAGGAATGTTAAAAGCCATTTGATAGTCTGAAAGCTGTTTAACCACTGCCCCAGTATTATCCACACCTAGTTATGTAAAGTCATTCAAGGATGGCTATTGATGCAAGTAATGTGGGTATCGATTCTGTAAACTTATAAGAAGATGGGAAGAAGATGAAAAGACCTATCAAATATTTCTGCAGGAAATTGGACATCCATTAACAGAAATATTCGACAATTGAGAAGAGGGCTTTGAGTTTGTTGTTGGCATTACACCATTTTGTTGCCAGTAATGTGTCTGATTCAATCACACAAAATGATCATAGCCCATTAAAGCTTTTTACAGATATTTAAGGATATAAAATTCAGAATGTTTAGATGGACTTTGTTATTGCAGATATTCAATTTGAAAATTGTACATTTGGCAGAGAGAGAAAATGTGATTGCTGATGCATTGTTGAGATTTGGATGACATGCAATTCACTTCTATGCCTGATTCAAGTAGCCATTCACCCCTGGTAATGCAATGCTCAATTCCGACTGACAATTAGATTCCTGTTACAGGTGTTTTTCATCTGTATTTGAATTTGTCTGATCCATTGAGTTTCCCATATGGATATTTATGATACAGTTACCATTTATAAACTGTAAGGATGTGAACTTGTTAGAATGAATAATAGTCACCTGGACAGATCAAAGTACAGAACTGAATTGCTTTTTTTTGTCCATTTGTGGGATGTGGACGTTGCTGTATTGGTTATCATTTATTGTACATTTCTAATTGCCCTTGAAAAGGTCATGGTGACCTGCATTCTTGAACCGCTGCAGTCCACCTGCTGTGAGTTGACCCACGGTGCCATTAGGGAGGGAATTCCAGGATTTTGACTAGTGACAATGAAAGAACAATGATATTTCCCCCATCATGATGGTGAGTGACTTGGAGATGAACATGGTGTCCTCATATGTTTTCTGCCCTTGTCTTTCTAGATGGAAGTGGTCATGGGTTTGGAAGGTGCTTTCTGAGAATGTTTGGTGAATTTCTGCAGTGCAAATTGCAGATAGTACACTCTGCTGCTACTGAGTGTCAGTGGTGGAGGGAGTGGGTGCTTATGGATGTAGTGCCAATCAAGTGGGCTGCTTTGTCCTAGATAATGTCAAGTTTCTTGAATGTTATTTGGGCTGAACTGATCCAAGTAAGTAGGGAGTATTCAATCAGACTCCTGACTTGTACTTTGTAGATGGTGGACAGACGTTAAGGAGTCAGAAGGTGAGTTACTCATCACAGTATTCCAGCCTCTGGTGTGTTGTTGTCACTACTGTGTCTATGTGGTGACTCTAGTTGAGCGTCTGGTCAATAATAATCCCCAGGATGTTTATGGTGAAGGATTCAGTAATTATAACACCGTTGAATGCTAAGGGGCAGTGGTTAGACCGATGGTCATAGTCTGGCATTTGTGTGACATGAATGTGACTTGACACTTGCGAGCCCAAGCCTGGATATTGTCCAGAACATGTCACAATTAAACATTGACTGCTTCAGTATCTGAGGAGTTGTGAATGGTGCTGAACATTGTGAAATGTTTGGTGGACATTCCAGTTCCTGACCTTTTGATGCAGGGAAGGTAATTGATGAAGCAGCTGAAGATGGAGGGCCTGGGACACTCTTGCAGAAATGTCCTGGAGCTGAGCTGACTGACCTGCAACAACCATAACCATCCTCTTATGTGCCGGATATGACTCCAACCACCAGAGATGTTGCACCCGATGCCCATTGGTTCTAGTTTTGCTACGGCGATGTTGACACCACACTCGGTCAAATGTAAACTTGATGTCAACGGCTGTCACTCTCACCTCTGGAACTCGGCTCTTTTGTCCATGTTTGAATTAAGGCTGTAATGTGATCAGGAGCTGAGTGGCCCCTGGTGGACCCCAAACTGTGCATCACTGAGCAGGTTATTGCTGAGCAGGTGCTGCTAGATTGCTCTGTTGATGGTATCTTCCATCACTTCCATTGTGACAGTTGGCTTGTGACATTGAATCCAGGTTTGATGATTATCCCATAGCTATTGTCCTCTGCAATCAACTCCATCCCAGCCTTCCTTCTGGTCAGTTGCTCTTGTCCATTGTAAAGATAACGCATTTACATTGCCGTATGCAGGAGAACAAACAGCATGATATTGTGATTACTGAGCTAGATCTTGGAAATTATAGCATGAAAATTGGCAATTTGAATTCACAGCTGCTCAGAGTTGCAATGGTACAATCGCAGAATCATATAATCATAGAATTTTGCAATAGAGAGGAAGGGCATTCCGCTCATTTGTACTGACACCTAGAAGATTTGACTATCTCGTCCCACTCTCCAGTCCTTTCTGGGTAACATTCTAAATTTATTACAATGTTGCTGTCCAGTTTTTCAGGAATTCACCTCCTCCACTTTCCCGGGCAATGAATTCCTGTTCCTAACAATTCTCTGAGGAATGAAGTTTCTCCTCATCACACTCTTAACTGTTTTGCTTACAATCTTGAAATTGAGACCTTGTCTTATTTCATTCGTTCTTGGCATGTCAGCATTCCTAAACAGCATTTGCTGTGAATCCCTAACTTCCTGTGAGTGCAATATACTTGCTATACCATCTCAGAGGGCAGGTGTGTACTGTTTTACTGTGGACCTGGAGTTGCATGTAGGCCATGAAGAGTAAAAATGGTAGATATCCTTCCCTAAATGACATTACTGAACCAGATGAGTATTTATGATGATCAGCAATGGTTCAGCAGTAATCATTAGTCATTAGATTGGCCTTCAATTCCAGATTTTTTTTGCTTGAACTCAAATTTCACCACCTGTTCTGATGGAATTCGAATTCATTAACTTAGAACATTAACCTGAATTTGAAGCTACAGGAAAAGAGAAATATGTGAGTACAATTGCACTATGTGTTCATTTCAACTTAAGACTGTGTTCCCAGAGTTGGAGAAACATTTCCACTATATGGTACATAAAAGGACTATCCAGGGGTTTTTGGCAGCTCAAAGGATTTTGATGGTTCATCCTGTATCTCTCTTGTCCTAGGTTAAAGGTTTTGAAATCTTCAATGACATTCAACATTATTATAATAATTTGGGAAAAATATCTGAGAAAAATAACAAAGCTACTTTCACTTTTTTTATTTAAGGGGGTACCATTTTTTTTGCTTTATCAGCCCTATGTTGTATTTAGTTCAGATAATGTTTATTCTTAACTCAATTAGCACAAATGAGGTTAACTTCCCAAGGTTTCTTTTATTACTAATATCGTAATTCTTTGTAAGTGCAACAATCTGTGTCATAAGTGATAACTATGTTGGAGATTCAAATAAAAGCAAAATACTGTGGATGGTGGACCTCTGAAATGGAAACACAATGTGCTGGAGAAACTCAATATCTGGCAGCATCTGCAGTGAGGGCAACTGAGTTCATGTTTTGAATGCAGTATGACTCATTTTAGACCTTCAATTTTGTGAATGACCTAGAGTTTTTCCACTTTACCTGTGCTATCAAGCCAGGCATTAACCACATTTCAAAGACTAATGTAAGAGGTCATGTCAGAAGCAGTGACCAGATACATCTAAAAATAAAGTGCTGGCCTACAAGCCTCCAATTTTATACCAAATAGTAAATGCAGCAAACAATTGAACAACCTACGTCAGCTACATCCATTGGATCATATACAAGATATTTAGTGTTGTCATATAACCAGTGGACAGTTAAACAACTGAGTTAAAAAGGCTGGCACTGGAAAAGCACAGCAAGTCAGGCTGAGGAGCAGGTGACTCAAAATTTTGGACATAAGCCCTTTGTTGTGGATCAAGTCAGAGTCCCTCAAAATATTTCAAGAAAGTAGCCCGGACCCTAAATTTGCTAATTGTTCTAAACAGACGTAATGTAGAGATTCCTGAGGAGATGCAGTTGATCAAACCACTTAGTTTCAAACAAAAAAGAATTTATTTACAAGATTACTGAATGAAATACAAACAAAAAAGAGAGCAGAATGCAGAATAACTTAACCTATCCAAAAACCCAATGGATTATCCAAACTTAATAATGAGCTGTTCCAAATACTTGTAACGTTCCCCGTAAACACTTCTTGGCACAGAAGGTAACATCAAACACTGGGTCTTAGAAAAGAGATGTCAGAGAGCGAGAGAGGATCAGCATAGACCTGCTTCTCTGGGTTCAGCAGCTTCAAAATTGCCTTTTCCAGGACCATTCTAATCCTCACTGCTTTCAGTGAATAGCCAGACTGCCAAAGCCAAATCAAACCAAAGTAAAAAACTGAGCTGGGAGAACTGACGACTCCTCTTTCATTGTATAATGTCAGTAACATGACCACAGGAGCAGGTCAGAGGCTTCCATTCTCTAGTAAGTAAATCATCTCAGGGAAACACTGATCCATTAGCAACAAGTCATAAATGAGGAGCATATTGTCATATTCTCCACGTGTTTCTTTTATAAACTTGAAAGCCTTTTTTGAGGCAGTGTCTGTTAGTTGTAATCAAATTGACCCTAAAAGCAATCCAAGCCAGTCTTGTTTGGAATTGCTGATTTTACAACCTCTCTGAAAAAAAAGGCCATGCACAGCATAACCTTATTAAAGGAGCAGCATCATCTCACCTTCATCAGGAAAGGCTGATGAAGAATTTATGCCCGAAACATTGACTCTCTTGTTCTGTGGATGTGTCTGAACTGCTGTGCTTTTCCAGTTCCACCCTTTTGACTCTGACTCTCCAGCGTCTGCAGTCCTCACTTGCTCAACTTAAAGTGGGGTGGATTCCACAAGTATTCCATTCACAATGATGACATACCCAGTACAACAATGTGCAACACAGATAATTTACAAGCTTGCTAAAACTGTCCAATTGTTATTCCATCAGTTTAGTCATTACAATCAGCAATGGAATTGAAATGTCAATCAATAGTGTTACCAAGTGAAATTTACTCTGCAATAATCACCCCATGTATGTTCAGTTTGGATTTCACCATGTGACTCAGCTTCTGACTTCACTAAAACCTTGGTCCATGCATGACACAAGTGTTGAACTCCAGATGGGAGTTGAGTGTGACTGCCCCTGATATCAAGGCAGTAATTGCCTCTGTGTGACATCCAGAAGCCCAAACAAAATTACAAATCAATGTGAATAAGTGGGAGAATTCTCCATGGTTGAAGTCTTAGGTAGCAGGGAGATTAGTGCAGAGATCACATAATGTATTGTCCGAGGCCCAATCATTTTCAACTGCGTTATCATTGACCATCATCCATCCAGAAGTCCAGAAATGACAGTACTCTCTGATGATTGCACAATGCAAACTCATCAGACACTGAAACACTTCAAGTTGAAATACAGCAAGACCTTGATGAGATGAAGATATGTGCTAAAAATTGGCAAGTAACATTGATGCCACATAAGTCCAAAAAACAGCCATCTGTATCAAAAAATAATGCAAACATTTCTCTTTGACAGTCGATGACTTTACCCTTGCTGAATCTATCCTCCATAATCATTATCCTGATACCTACCATTGAGCAGAAAGCAAACTGAGCAAGACATGTCAGTAACATGACCACACGAGGACGTCAGAGTCTTCCATTCTGTAGTAAGTAAATCATCTCAGGGAAACACTGATCCACTAGCAACAAGTCATAAATGAGGAGCATATTGTCATATTCTTCACTTGTTTGGATGATTGTAGAATCAGAAACACTCCAATGCTTTGACACTATCTAGGACAAAACAGTTGACTTGAATTCAATTGATAAGATTAAAATTGGAACCAATTTAGGATATTTTCAGGCAGGTGAATCCTTATTTGCCAGCTGGAGCAGAGTTGCAATGAGCTTTAGGAGGTTGGGAAACTGTACACACTTCAGCCCTCTTTGTTTTTGAAGCAATAAAACTTCAGTTAACAGCTAAATATTGTTCACTTTTAAAGAGACTGAGTAAAGGCAGGAAGGAGGAGAGATGCAGCCAGAAAGACTTAACTCTAAGTAGGAACATTCCAAATGATTTCTCATCCAACACCTTAACTACTTCGTTCTGACCATAAATCAGCAGCCAACTTGATTGACACCCCACCCACCATATTCAGCATGCACTTCCTTTACCACTGGCACACAACACTCTGCAAGATGCACTGTAACACCATTGCTCCTTCAATAACATTCCCTACTCTGTCCAGTCTAGAAGGGCAAAGACATCAGGTGCATGGAAACACCAACACCCACAAGTTTCTTTTCACTGGTGCTGTTTGGTTGGCCAATCATTTCTGATTAACTGATACATTGTTACCATAATGGGAAGTATTGATATGCAATTGGAAAAAGAGAAAATGCTTAAATATATTTCTTTTGCATGCAGCACCCCCGCCCCCCTCACATGTCATGATGTAAAAACTTCAGTAAGCAGAAATGAGCACTTTTCATTGTTTTTGTGTATTGAAGCCGGCCTATCTCCGAACCAAGAGGCTTGATTTCAAGTCCCGTAGGGGGACGAGAAAATATCTAGGTGAACACTTTATCAGCTGAACTAATGCTCTTAAATTGGTCATAATTCTTCAGCAATTGTCAAATCACAGTTTATATTGATCATTCGGCACTGGCATTCAAAGATAACACTGTGTTGCATCCAGGAGGCATGTTAAGGCTGAAGGCTGTATCCTGTCAGTGAGCCATACCCCTCTGCATGGTAGCAGCATTTAAAAACCTTGCTTAACCTGTCGAGCAGGTGTTTAAGATCCTTTGCCCTATTAAATAACATGAAACAAGGCGGGCCTTTTTCAAACCCAGAAGCTGTGGCCTTTAGCACATGTGTGAGTTTGCATGATGAACGATCAATAATTTGACCGAATTTAACATTGCCCTGCAGAACATGAAGGCAGCTGATTCTCGTTGCAAACATATGGGAATGCTCGGTCTCTAGTTTTGCAGTCCTAAATCCCACTAGAATATCCACTTCACATTTTATTCTGGAAGACCACTTCAGAATTGTCAGGATATATTGACCTGCACATATTTGGAGTGTGGGAGAAAACCCAGATAGTCTTAGGTGAATGTTCAAACGGCACGCAAACAGTTGTTCAATGCTGGAATCAAACCCGAATCCCCTGCCCTTGTGAGGTAGCATTGCTAAACACTGTGCCATCATGCCGCCTCAGTTTGATTGAAGGTACACAGGTGACTACGTTTTCAATTATTTTCTTCATGAGTCTCATGTTGAGGAAAGTGGTAATGTGTTTTCTTCAGGGACTGGCTAATAATATGTTGATGTTGAACCGAGATTGAAATCGATTGCACATACTTTAGGCGTTTTCCTCGGAAATACCGAGTACTTACATATAAAAGAAATCACCCAACTGTAGACGGAGGACAATTTCTTGCCCTGTCAATGATGCATTATTGGTTCCTTTTCGTGGTGAATTCTGCTGTTGCTTTGGCATGGTCCGGCAATGAGCAGTCTTGTAAACGTTGGGGTAGGTTTGATTTACTGGGCTTGTCGAAGGATGGAGATATCACACTGGGTGGAATTTTTGACGTGCATTCTTATCAAGTCGAGCAGCGACAACTCTCTTTTCGCAATCACCCGAAGCCAGCAAAATGCCTCAGGTTAGTGGGTGCCATTGGACACTGCGTTTTGCTTAGTTAAATAGGAAACATCTAAACTCATGCTGTCTCACATTCTGGAGTAATCTGCAAATTTATGACTTTTTAAAAATCGTTAACTTTATTTTTGTAACCAGCTTTATAACCAATTGCAATTTAGTCAATGCTGTGAGATTGGTCATTCCGTATCAAGTTACGCACCGCAAGCTCCTACAATCAGTCTTGTGATCAAAACTCAGAAACTTTTAGCATTTTGGAATGTGGGATGCTTATTGGTTACAGCATTTTGAGAGCTCTCCTGCTCTTCTTCTGTTGGATCTAAGAAGGAAGGTCTGGGATCCCCTTCCCTTGCATTTCAAACTGGGCACATTGTCAGCTCTTTGAGTAATGTCAGTTAACATTTTCGGCTTAAAGTCTGCGTTGAAACGTTATCCATCAACTTCAAATGTAGAGACAATGGTGTGATCACTGAATTATAACTAAAAAAGCAAGTACACAGTGGTCTCCTTGGATTTAAATGTCATCGTTGTTTTCTGTGTGTTTTTAAAATCTTGTTTAATTGCCTCCTCCGCAGATTTCGTTTCAAATCTTTTCGTTGGGCCCTGGCGATGGTTTTTGCAATCGAGGAAATAAATAACGATACAACTCTACTTCCCGGTGTCACATTGGGATACCGCATATATGATTCTTGCAAGTTGACACAGTTATCACTAAAAGCAGCAATGGCGTTTCTGAACAAACCCGAGGCAACTGAGCCCTCTGTTAATTGTAAAAACTCCTCTCCTGTTTCTGCGATTGTTGCTGATTCTGGATCCACGAGGTCTTTAGCAATAGCACCTTCCATGGGTACCTTCAGAATCCCTATGGTAAGATCTGGCGTTTAAAATTCGGTTATACAGTGTGAATACATTTTGCATCAGCAGTATGATGTTGTACGCAACATTTCAACCGTCATCAATGCAAAACATGGAACGTCTGTTGTCATTCCAAAAGAGTCCAACGTCTTCAGTTACATCCCCGTTTAGAATGTTCATTTAGGATGGTGAGACATAACAGTATAATTGCTGTTGTTTGCTCTTTGGGTCGGTATAGCCAGACTTTTATAACGATGCTAATACCTTAATACCTCTTCCTTTAAAACATTGCTTCGGAAGTCTCATTTCAGAAATCTGTAGATGAATAGAAATTAGATTACTTACAGTGTGGAAACAGGCCCTTCGGCCCAACAAGTCCACACCGACCCACCGAAGCGCAACCCACCCATACCCCTACATATACCCCCTACCTAACACTACGGGCAATTTAGCATGGCCAATTCACCTGACCCGCACATCTTTGGACTGTGGGAGGAAACCGGAGGAAACCCACGCAAACACAGGGAGAACGTGCAAACTCCACGCAGTCAGTCGCCTGAGGCGGGAATTGAACCCAGGTCCCTGGCGCTGTGAGGCAGCAGTGCTAACCACTGTGCCACCAATAAACTAGGAGAAAGTAAAAGTTCGAAAGTGGTTGCAAAAACTGACAATTTAGTTGATGCTTATTATTTTCTGATTTTCCGGCTGTACTGGCAAAATCAATATTTGCTACCAGTCCCAGTTACCTTGAACTTAATGGCTTCCAGTTCATCTGCAAGCCACTTATAAATTGAAACTACTGGAAAATCTTAGCAGGTATGGTAGCTTCTGTGGAAAGAAATCAAAGTTAACATTCCGGGTCCAGTGACCTTCAGAATCCCATGTAGCGTAGATATCAGTGAACGAGATGAGAAGTTTTGTTTTACTACATACCTTGATGATCACTATTACTGGTGCTGTCTTTACATTCCAGATGTATTCCTTCAATTTAAAATACTGGTTGCCATGGTGACATGCCAACCATCAGCACATTCACACTTTGGTCATACAAAGAGATCCGCAGGTCAGGCAGCATCCAAGGAGAAGGAGAATCGACGTTTCGGGCATAAGCCCTTCTTCAGGAATCTTGCCCGAAACGTCGATTCTCCTGCTCCTTGGATGCTGCCTGACCTGCTGCGCTTTTCCAGCAACACATTTTCAGCTCTATTCTCCAGCATCTGCGGTCCTCACTTTCTCCCATACGAAGAGATCCTAAATAATGAAACAAACTACTTTACCAGAGTTTTACTTAATGTTTAATCAACCTGTCCAGTGATGCTATGGCACCCTGCGGGCAAGGTGAGATGCCAGTTGGTCCACAGGTCAGGACGCTACCACTGCGCCACAGCAACCCTCCAGCGGGTTTATTTGTTGCCCCTCCTTGTCAATATTTTGATGTGTTGTTATCATGAACCATATTGACTTAGTTAACGAATGACTATGAATCCTGTGGTCAAGGAAGGAGCGCGATTTAAAACCAAAACAGAAAACTTTGAAACTGCTGGGCACGTCAAGCACATCTGTGAGGAGCGAAGCGGTAGCTTCAAAAACAAGCTAGTGTCATGTTGAGTTCAGCACTGTGACATTAGACTACACAAGACACCTTTCCATCCAGCCAGTCCAGAAAACATTCTCCAAGAGGCAAAAAATTGAAAAACAAAAGCTAATTACATTTCATTAAATACTATTGTGCTATCAACTCTATTGCAAAGGTCAAGGAGCAGATGATAACCCAGAACGCTGTTCCTTGAAATTAACTATTTTTAAAATTGAAAAAGAATCAAGAGTGCATATGAATGTCATGTCTACAAAGCCTACCCAGCAGCAAACCACACGGCAAATAGAATGTCATTTGATACACTGTGAATATCATGTTAGCAGTTTAAATAATTCTAAACTAAATGTTTTGGTAACAGCTTACTGGAATGTGTAATTCATGCCTGAGATACAGTGAGGTTAATTTTGCTGCCAGAAGCTGAATGAAGTTCTCCAATGTTTTACCTTGCAAACTTAATTAAAAAGCAAATCATGTTGAAAATGTTGCTAAAAATACAAGAGGCTGGTTGAAGAGTAGTTTGAAGTTTGAGCAATAGCGTACAGCAGATCATGTAATTTGCGTACAGCAAATCAGATGTAATGGTGTTACAGTTAAATAAAGGTAATTATAAGGGCATGAGAGAGGAACTAACAAAAATAGACTGGAAGCTGAGCCTGGCGGGGAAGACAGTAGAGCAAAAATGGCAGGAGTTTGTGGGTATAATTGAGGGCACTATAGAGGTTCATCCCCAAGAAAAGAAAGATTATCCTGGGAGGGATTAGACAGCCATGGCTGACAAAGGAAGTCAGGAAATGTATTAAAGAAAAAGAGAGATCCTATAAAGTGGCCAAGAACAGTGTGAAATCAGAAAATTGGGAAGGCTACAAAAACTAACAGAGGATAACAAAGAGAGAAATAAGGAAGGAGAGGATCAAGTATGAAGGTAGGCTAGCCAGTAATATTAGAAATGACAGTAAAAGTTTCTTTCAATACATAAGAAACAAACGACAGGCAAAAGTAGACATTGGGCCACTTCAAACTGATGCTGGAAGCCTAGTGATGGGAGATAAGGAAATGGCTGGAGAACTTAATAAGTACTTTGTGTCAGTCTTCACAGTGGAAGACATGAGTAATATCCCAACATTTAAAGGGAGTCAGGGGGCTGAGTTGAGTATGGTTGCCATTTCAAAAGAGAAAGTGCTAGAAAATCTAAAAGGTCTTAAAATTGATAGATTTCCTGGCCCTGATGGGATACATCCTAGAGTTCTGAGCGAGGCGGCTGAGGAAATAGCGGAGGCATTGGTTGAGATCTTTCAAAAGTCACTGGAGTCAGGGAAAGTCCCGGATGATTGGAAGATTGCTGTTGTAACCCCATTGTTCAAGAAAGGATCAAGACAAAGGATGGAAAATTATCGGCCAATTAGCCTAACCACGGTTGTTGGTAAAATTCTAGAATCCATCATTAAGGATGAGGTTTCTAAATTCTTGGAAGAACAGAGTCTGATTAGAGCAAGTCAACATGGATTTAGTAAGGGGAGGTCGTGCCTGACAAATCTGTTGGAATTCTTTGAAGAGATGACAAGTAGGTTAGACCAGGGAAACCCAGTGGATGTGGTCTATCTAGACTTCCAAAAGGCCTTTACGGTGCCACACAGGAGGCTGCTGAGCAAGGTGAGGGCTCATGGTGCTCAAGGTGAGCTACTGGTATGGATTGAGGATTGGTTGTCTGACAGAAGGCAGAGAGTTGGGATAAAAGGTTCTTTTTCAGAATGGCAGCCGGTGATAAGCGGTGTCCCACAGGGTTCAGTGTTGGGGCCACAACTGTTCACATTATATATTAATGATCTGGATGAAGGAACTGGGGGCATTCTAGTGAAGTTTGCCGATGATACGAAGTTGGGTGGACAGGTAGGTAACACTGAGGAAGTGGGGAGGCTGCAGAAGGATCTAGACAGTTTGGAAGAGTGGTCCAGGAAATGGCTGATGGAATTCAATGTGAGCAAATGTGAGGTCTTGCACTTTGGAAAAAAGAATAAAAGCATAGACTACTTTCTAAATGGTGAGAAAATTCATAAAGCCAAAGTACAAAGGGATCTAGGAGTGCTAGTCGAGGATTCTCTAAAGGTAAACATGCAGGTTGAGTCCATGATTAAGAAAGTGAATGCAATGTTATCATTTATCTCAAGAGGGTTGGAATATAAAAGCACCATTGTGCTACTGAGACTTTATAAAGCTCTGGTTAGGCCCCATTTGGAGTACTGTGTCCAGTTTTGGTCCCCACACCTCAGGAAGGACATACTGGCACTGGAGCATCTCCAGTGGAGATTCACACGGATGATCCCTGGAATGGTTGGTCTAACATACGAGGAATGGCTGAGGATCCTGGGATTGTATTCATTGGAGTTTAGAAGATTAAGGGGAGATTTGATAGAAACTTACAAGATAATACATGGCTTGGAAAGGGTAGACGCTAGGAAATTGTTTCCATTAAGCGAGGAGACTAGGACCCGTGGACACACCCTTAGAATTAGAGGGGTCAATTCAGAACAGAAATGCGGAGACATTTCTTCAGCCAAAGAGTGGTGGGCCTGTGGAGTTCATTGCCGCAGAGTGCAGTGGCTAAAAGTCTGCAAGGCAGAGATTGATAAATTCTTGACGTCACAAGGAATTAAGGGCTATGGGAGAATGCTGGAGTTGAAATGCCCATCAGCCATGATTGAATGGCGGAGTGGACTTGATGGGCCGAATGGCCTTCCTTCCACTCATGTTTTATGGTCTTATGTAGGATTTGTCACTTGCTACCCTTCGTTTTTCTTTTCGCTCCATTGACTTCAATGGGAAAGGACAAAAGACAAGCTCGACGGTGAGTCCTTTTCATTATTACACAAAATTTGAATTCATCCCAGATAGCCTGTGCATATTTTTATATATATATATAATAAAAATAGAGAAAGTAAGAGAATTTTTGATGACGTTCTTCATGCTAAATTGTGAGGATTGAACATTGTGCGTGATTACAGCTATAATGAGCAATACTTGAAAGGAACCTTGGAAGTCAATACTTCAATGGAGCATTTTGAAATTATCAAATAAGTAGTTTATTCTGCGTTTAAGAGGGACCACGCTGGTAAGCACAAATCTTTGCTCTTCTCGATTCACACTTTTGCCTTGATATCGTAAACAACCAAAAAATTATAATTGAAATGCAAATCTTTTTACTTTATTTCTGACAGGTTAGCTACTTTTCTACCTGCGCGTGCCTGAGCAACAGAAAAGAATATCCATCATTTTTTCGAACAATACCGAGTGATTACTATCAGGCTAAAACATTAGCCCAGCTGGTGAAGCATTTCGGCTGGACCTGGATTGGGACAGTTAAGAGCGACGATGACTATGGAAACGTTGGAATGCAAGCATTTGAAGAGGCAGTCCAGCAGTTCGGTGTTTGCATAGCCTTTTCTGAGTCGTTTCATATAACATACGCGCAAGAGAAGTTATTGAAAACAATTGAAACCATAAAAACCTCTTCTACAAAAGTTGTTGTTGCTTTTGTGGGAGAATCAAACATGCGTACTCTGCTAAAAGAAATGATTAGACAAAATGTTAGTGGCATACAATGGATTGGAACTGAATCATGGGTTTCCGCGTTGCTTCTTCCTCTAGACGAAAGTAAAAAGATTGCTACTGGTACAATTGGGGTTGCAATTCGCAAAGTTGGTATACCAGGGTTGAGGGAGTTCCTAATGAAAGTTCATCCATCCTCCTATCCAGGGAACCTCTTAGTGAAAAAGTTTTGGGAAAGTTGTTTCAGCTGCATTCTAAGTGATGGAAACAAAACACGTTCTGCAAAAAGTGAATTGGAGCTTAAGGAATGCACGGGAAGAGAAAATTTACAGAATGTCCAAAATGAATTTACTGATGTGTTGCAATACAGAGCCAGTTACAATGTGTACAAAGCAACTTATGCGATAGCTCATGCACTTCACAATATGGTTTCGTGTAAAGCTGGGGAAGGACCTTTCTCCAATGGGAGTTGTGCAAATATTTCAAATTTTCAACCATGGCAGGTGAGGAACATTTTATCGTGGTTTGATGACCATATTTGCAAAGCTATCCAATGTATTTGAATTCACGGTTGAATATTTGCAATTCATGTCAATGAGTTCCCATTTTGTTTTTGTTTAAAGTTACTATATTATATGAGAACAGTGAATTTTATAACCAAGATCGGAGAAAAGGTTTATTTTGACGAAAATGGAGACCCTGTCGCATCATATGACATTGTAAACTGGCAACCAAATGCCCTCGGTGGCATTGACATTGTAAATGTTGGGCTGTATGATGGATCAGCTCGTTTTGGAGAAGAATTTTCGATAACAGAAGGGGCGATTGTTTGGAGTGGCGGTCAGAAGTCGGTAAGATTTGTGGCGAACCGTCCTTGTCTTAAAACACTGTCTAATTTTTTAAATTTCAATTTCTTTGAAATGGGAAAAACAAATTGGCAGTTGTTTTCTCAAATAGGCGCCCTACCTGCAACTGTCCATTTCCTGATCTTGAATAAATCGAAAGTACCTATCTGTTCACCAATTCGAAAGTTGGTCAGCTTGATCAATCAAGAATGTCAGATCAGAGATATACTTTATTTCATCCATTTCAACAGCAGAATGCAATTAAATATAATTGATGTAATTAAAATTGGCAAAAATAAGTAAGAGACTGCAGTTTAAGAACAAGTATGTCTAACTATACCTTAAGTAACACAATGAATGACTGAATGAATAAATGCATGAACAAATACGTAAAATCTAAACCTGCTGAGAAGTGGTTGAATAGGTTTGACAATAACAATTCAGGGAGCAGTGGATCCATTAGTTTGATGTCAAGGGATATTGTGGTTCATAGTCATCTTGGTCACAAGCACATGTGTGCTTCATAAGCGGCAAAGAATGACTATCTCCAACAAGAGGGGATCTAATCTTTTCCCATTGACATTCAAAAGCATCAGTATCATTGAATCATACCCCATCAACATCAGAGGGGATACCATTTTACGAGAAACTGAACTGGAATAATCAGAAATAAGAGCAGTCAGGTGCTAGGAAACCTGAAATAGGTAACTCACCGCTGGACGCTCCAAAACAGAACCACAATCAGGACTTTATTTAGCTTGTTTCCCCTCTTTTCTTTTTCAATAATAAATGAAGAAACTCTGAGGACACATCATGAATACTATTGCAAGAATCTGAATTTGCCAAATAAAAGTCCCGATTCTGCATTTCAACATTACTCCAAGCACTTGACAGTGGCTTTAAATTGGGACATGATGAGGTCACAAACCGTAGTGTTAGTTCAATTATAGCAGTTGTAACAAAGCTAACAGCAATAAGTTTACAGTTTTTGCGCTGTACATCAGACTTACCACGTGGAATACCTAATATTTCTCCACATTTATATTTCAAATGAGGTCCCGAAAGCTGTTTGTTCTGAAAGCTGCCATCAAGGAACAAGGAAAGCCGGAAGAAAAGGACAACCCATTTGCTGTTTTGATTGTATACATTGTGCGCAAGGAGAAATTAGCAACACCACTGGTAAGAAAACAGCATTGGAAAAGCCATTGCAGTTTAAACTGGCTGCCTCCACTGGACGGAGGTTAAGACTCCTCTTAAAATGACTTTGTCTTTTGTAACTTTTTAGATTCCATTCATTGCATAAAATGTCCATTGGAATTCAAATCGAATGAAAGACGGGATCAGTGTGTTCCAAAGGAAATTGTGTTCCTTTCCTTTTTTGAGACAATGGGAATCATTTTGGTGACACTAGCGCTGTTTGGAGCCTGCACCACTGTTGCTGTATTCGCAATATTCTACATCTACAGACACACTCCGATTGTTAAAGCCAATAACTCTGAGTTAAGCTTCTTTCTTCTTTTTGCCCTGACACTTTGTTTTCTGTGTTCAATTACATTCATTGGGACACCTTCAGTTTGGTCTTGTATGCTTTGCCACGTAGCATTTGGTATTAGTTTTGTTCTTTGCATTTCTTGTGTATTGAGTAAAACAATTGTCGTGGTGATGGCATTCAAAGCAACATTTCCCAGCAATAATATAATGAAGTGGTTTGGACCAAGACAACAACGGCTGATGGTTTACATCCTCACACTGGTACAATGTGTAATATGTACTGCCTGGTTAATTGTATTTCCACCTTATCCATTGAAAAATACTAGTCACTCTAATGAGATAATCGTGTTTGAATGTAATGTAGGATCTTCATTAGCCTTTTGTTGTGTACTCGGTTATATTGGATTTCTGTCCTGCGTGTGTTTTGTGGTAGCTTTTCTGGCTCGAAAACTTCCAGATAACTTCAATGAAGCGAAACACATAACATTTAGTATGCTTATCTTTTGTGCAGTTTGGATAACTTTCATTCCAGCTTACATTAGTTCACCAGGGAAATATGCTGTGGCGGTTGAAGTATTTGCTATTTTGGCCTCCAGCTTTGGTCTACTTATTTGCATTTTTGCTCCAAAATTTTACATTATTTTGTTTAAGAAAGAAAACAATACAAAGAAGAACCTGATGGGGCCAGTGACTTCCAAGTAAAAGCTTTGAAAATGTTCATTAATGAGGTGCGGATATTTTAGTAGGTAATTATTTCGTAAATGTATTGAATGGAAATTCCATTATGAAAGTCATAAAGCTGTTTTTTTAAAATATGAGGTTACCTACAGTAACCTAACCTATGCAGCCCCATTCCCCTGCCTTACATTTACCCCTGACTAATGCAGTTAACACGCTGGGCAATTTTAACATGGCCAATTCACCTGACCTGCACATCTTTGGACTGTGGGAGGAAACCAGAGCACCCGGAGGAAACCCACGCAGTCGCGGGGAGAATATGCAAACTCCCCACAGAACTCGGGTCCCTGGCGCTGTGAGGCACTGTGCCTCCCCATGAATGTTTTACCAACACCCATTTTACACAAACCGAACAAAGCCACAATAACCATCAGGAAGTGCAATTTTGAAGTTATACTGATAATTTTGACTATTTGATAAATCTTCCCCGAGTTTCATTTAATCAGAATTGAAAATACTTATTTATATATTGATCAATCACTTTTAGTTTTCTTGCCGTGTCATGAATTTCTTCATTGTGTGCAGTTTCAATTTGAAACTCGTTTTATCTAAGAATTTTTTTTAAAACGTCAGTTCTGAAACTTGGCCGATTCAAGTGCCCAACTTGGATTGCTCACATCGCTTTCGAAAAACACATTCTTAAAAGTTCCTTAACTGCGCTAAATTGAGATTGAGCGAGTTCGGCGGCCGAAGGGTGGGGCGATGGTGATAGTGGGAGGAGCGGAGGTTTTGGAATCTTTGAGTTTGCTATTTTGACGGCAATGTGGGAAAATGAATATTCAGCCTGTTTCAGGGTTAATTTTATATTCATATTCCAAAGGAGGTCATGAATAATTTGCCTTTCCCGTTCTTAATGATTACATAGCTGTAATATGCTCTCACTCACTCACCAGCAGACTTTTTATGCTTGTTGAGTTAATATGAACCACATGTTTTACCAAAACCTATTTGCACATTTTCTCACTGAAATGCTGCAATTTACTGATGTATTGTAAGGTCGGCATATTCAACACTTATCTGGATCAGTGGTGCTGGAAGAGCACAGCAGTTCAGGCAGCATCCAACGAGCAGCGATTTCGCTGCTCGTTGGATGCTGCCTGAACTGCTGCGCTCTTCCAGCACCACTGATCCAGAATCTGGTTTCCAGCATCTGCAGTCATTGTTTTTACCACATTCAACACCTAATTTGCCAAGTCATTCCTGAAACGGTTGTTCTTGAAATATACGTTTATGGCCTGAACAAAGTTTTCTACCTTGATTGAAACAAATACATTCCACAAATTTTCAACGCATATAGCCATTATTTATGCACATTATCTACAGTATGTCCATGGATAGGAATCCTTTTCTTTCGAAATGAAGATGTCAGAAGTGTTGCTGTTCATAGTGGGCAAAATTAAAGGAATCGTTACTCAACACGGCATGGTTGCGTATTTGATTCGGAATTTTATTAACGACGAATGGAGATGCTTAATTTGGAAGTCGTATTTATCTAATTTACTCATTTCCTTTCAACCTTGATTCTTAATGTGAGAGAAGTCAGCAATCCTAGACGAAGAGGCATCTGTGGATGTGTTTTCTAATCATGATCGTGCGGGACGTGAGTGGTCCAGGAAGAGCACTGAACGGGCCTTGGAAGATTGCCAATCCTGAGATGGAGGGATGTTAGTTCGGGAACGGGGAATGCTTCTGAGTGTTACGGTCGATCAGCATAGAAATAAACTTTGCTTCTTCCATGTAGCAGTCATTGCTTCTGTTTAGCTGTTAGTTTTCTAGGCAGCAAAGCCAAGCCTGCCAGTCATGGCTGGAGTTGGTAGACAGGTAAATTGTCATGACTAAACTTTATTATAATATTTCAATTTCAATCCACCTTCGACGTTTCCAAGACCAAATTATGTTTTATGAATTGATTGGACGTCTTTAAGAATGGGCTGAAAATGTGTTGCTGGTTAAAGCACAGCAGGTTAGGCAGCATCCAAGGAACAGGAAATTCGACGTTTCGGGCCAGAGCCCTTCATCAGGAATCAGAATCAAGGTTGAATGTTTTCCTGTTCCTTGGATGCTGCCTAACCTGCTGTGCTTTAACCAGCAACACATTTTCAGCTCTGATCTCCAGCATGTGCAGACCTCACTTTTTACTCGTCTTTAAGAATGGAACAAGCAGGCTATAAAAAGGGGAAATAATTAATGTAGTGCATGTGGTTTCCAAAATGCATTAAATAGGTTGACATATAAAAGGTTACTGCACAACATATGCGTTCGTTGTGTTTGGTGTAATATATTAGCATGAATATATGATTGGCTAATTTACAGGTGTCAGATAGGTCATCTCTAGGTCCAAAATGGTAACGAATAGGATGCAGCAGTAATGCTCCTACCTCTATTTATAAACATATATTTATAGCTTGTTTGAAGGGATAGAGTGTGGTGCAGACAAATTTGTGATTATGGAAGAGAAGAGCATTTTTGGTGTGCAAAATGTTTCGATTAAGATGTCTACAAAGGGATATAGTTAGGTTAAGCGAATGGACAAAATGTCAGTATCTGTAGTGGAGTAGAACAGTCTCAATCCCTTTAGTAGGATATGTAGAAAAACAAAGCATCCTTTCAAAACTAATACGATTTTCACTTTCCCTGCCCGTATCAGTGGTGAACTCTCCTTCTTTATGGTCATTTAAGCGGGCATTGGATAGGCATTTGGAAGTTATTGGGCTAGTGTAGGTTAGGTAGGATTCGGTCGGCGCAACATCGAGGGCCGAAGGGCCTGTACTGCGCTGTATCCTTCTATGTTCTATGATATGAGAAAGAATTTCTTCTCTCAGAGGACAGTTATCTTTGGAATTCTCTTTCCCTGACAGCAGTAAAAATTGAGTCATCAAATATATTCTAGGGCAGGTTAAATTGGTTTTCAATCCACTGAGGAGAAAGGAACAAAGTGCTGTGGAGACTACTGTCAAATCATCCATTATCATACTAAATGTTGGAGTTGGATCAAGGTGGCTGAGTTGAAGGGAAGACAACAATGCTGCCATTAGAGCTGAAGGGAAGATAGTGAGCAATGCATGGCATGTAATTTCCTGAAATGGAAGCAATGCTGAAAAGTGTACCTTTCACATCCACCTCAGTGCCTAACTTGCAGATCATAGGAAAACTATTCTGCTGCAATTGTTTTCAAATTGATCATTCATAGCAGTAACGTTGAGTTTCATGTGGAATTTGACAACAAGATACAAGTTATGAATTATAATGGTTGGCTCCACATTTTCATGGCTCTTCTTGCCATTTTTGGATCCAGAAAATTTTAAAATATTTTGTCTGGACTTGACACCAGCCCTCTTTGTTACATCCTTCTAAAGGTGACCAATAATTTGAATTCTATAAACAAGTTAAGAATGCCAGCCCTTGAAGGAGGCAGCATTTGATGGAGGGCAGCCTTAAGAAATCCAAGTAAACCTGTTGGACTATAACCTATGATGACTGTCGAATTTGTCCACTCCAGTCCAACACTGGCATCTCCACATCAAGGCTTGAAGATTCACTCTAGTTTGTGAAGAATTTCTCTAGTCATATCCATTTTTGTATGGTGCAAATCAACATTCCTTTTGAAATATAATGTTTATGGCATGCTCAGATCCCGAGTTGCATTGTGGAGAACTTTATTCCTGCTCAATAAAAATGGAAGCGCTTCTAATGTGAGAAGTCAATAATAGCTGGAAGACCGGGCTGTTCATAGAATCCTTGGAGAACGTAAGCAGACATTTTGGCTCATTGAGTCCATGCTGGCCCTCCATACAGCATCCAACCCAGACCCACAGTCCTTATTGTGATGAAGCTGCTCCTTTACCAGGGTTACACAGTGCTTGTTTGTTTTTCAGACAGGCCATGAACAACACAGACTCCAAAGATTTTGTCAGTTGAAAGGTTTTGGGGACAATTTGATAATAGCTAACAGATACTGCCTCAGTCAAAAGTCTTTCAAGTTTAAAAAGAACACTTGGACAATGAAAAGTGAGTCGAGAGTGTGGTGCTGGAAAAACACAGCAGGTCAGGCAGCATCCAAAGTGCAGGAGAATCGATGTTTTGGGAATAAGCCCTTCATCAGAAATGATGCTTGTCGTCTGGGGGCGGAGAGATAAATGAAAGAAGGGTGGGGTTTGGGGTAAGGGGACAGAGAAGTTAAAAAGCTCCAATGTTTTCGTTGCAATAAAGTTGGCCATATGAAATCAGTGTTGGTAGGTTAGGAGAAGCACTGGGAAGCCAAATGTAGGAAAACAGGATAAGCCAGTGAATTTTGTTGGAGTGTCAACAGAAATACAGTGGAAGCTAGAAAGCTACACCAGAATGTACAAGCTGGTCAAAGGTTGGTTAAGAAGGAAGTGCCAGATATTCTTAAATCATATACTTGCAAAGGTTAACTTTATTTGCATAGGCCAGGAGCAGCAGATATAAATAAGTTACAATATTAAGATTCATAGAATTCTCTCAGTCTGCGATGCTGAAAGAGGAGGAGATTGTACTTCTGAAGGACTATTGCCAGAAAAGATACTAGTAATGGGAATTCACGGTGAGACAAAAAGTGCTTAATTATGTCAAGTGAGGTTAGAGTGTCCTGAGAAGAGTGGAGAATTTGTGGTAGGAGTACTGGACAAACTTCAGCTCCAGGAACACAATTTGTCCTTGATAATGGTATTGCTGATTCATCAGTAGGAGTGCTACTGACTATGATTGAAAAGCCAGTGGAAACTCAGGCAGTTGCAGGATACTTATCCTGGAATTTTTCCTGGCTGTGTGATAACAATGTCACAAAGTCACCAGTTGAAACAAGAGAGATCAAAAAATGCAGATAAGAAAGTTGAGGTGGAACTAGCACTGACCTGTTTGGTCAGATGGTTGAGACAGAACAGGAACAGCTAGATGACAATGCAGGCATATTTAGCTTAGATAAATTAACTGAGTTACAACAGAAAGATGAAAATCTAAAGCAGTTGTATCAAAAGGCATACACAGAAAAGGAATCCGAGTGTATCCCTGAATGTTATTATCCTAAAAATGATACCTTAATGAGGAAATGGAGACCATCACATATTCAGGCAGATGAGAAATGGGCAGACATTCATCAAATTGTATTGCCAGTGCAATATAGGAATGAGTGTTGTGAGTGGCACATGAGCTACCACCTAGGAGTCCTGTAGGAGTGAGGTAAAGACAAGCTAAAGTACAAAAACATTTTTACTGGCCTGGAGTACACAAGGATGTAGTTGAATTTTGCCAGACATGTCAGGTAATTGGAAAACCAGAGGCAGTCATAAAACCGATACCTTTAATACCCATTCCTGCATTTGAGAAACCTTTTACAAGAGCCTTCATTGATTGCTTAGGTCCCCTAACTCAAACAAAATTTGAGAATCAGTATTTGTGAACAATAATAGATGTATCGACTAGATGTCCAGAGGCCATTCCATTATGCAATATCACAGCTAAAGGGATTGCAGATGAATTACTCAAACTTTCCCTAGACATGTATTACTGACAGAGATACAATCAGATCAAGGGTCAAGCTTTTCATCAAAATTATTCAAGGAAGTGATGGACAGCTTAAATTCAAATTCAATTCAATTGAAATCTGCTGCCTACTATCCAGAATCGCAGGGAGCACTGGAAAAGTGGAATCAGACAGTAAGGACCATGTTAAGGACTGATGGTCCAGACTATCCTGATGAAGGGGAAATAAGAATCGTTTTTGTGCTTTGTGCAAGTAGTGATGCACCAAATTCATTCCATTTGAATTAGTTTTTGGGCATGAAGTGAGAGGACCATTTAAAATTGATTAAGGAGAAACTAGTAAGTCAGAGTTCCAAGACAACATATTTGGATTATGTGTCAAATTTAATGGAATGATTAAATAGAGCTGGGGAGTTGCTAGACAACATTTCAAAGTATCGCAGCAGACAATAAAACAGGAAACAGACAAGAAACCAATCATTCGCAATTTTGCTATTGGGGATACATTATTCGTGTTACTTCCAGTTACAGGTGAACCTTGAAAAGCAAGGGTCAGTGGACCTTATCAAATTGAAAGGAAATTGAGTGAGGTGAACTACTTGATAGGGACTCCAGACAGAAATAAATCTCACAGAGCATATCATGTCATAGAGTCAGAGAGATGTACAGCACTGGAACATACCTTTCAATCCAACTCGTCCATGCTGACCAGATATCCCAACCCAATCTAGTTCTACCTGGCCAATATCCCTCCAAACCTTCCCTATTTATATACCCATCCAGATGCTTTTAAATGTTGCAATTGTACTAGTCTCTACCACTTCCTCTGGCAGCGCATTCCATACACGTATCCCCCGCTCAGTGAAAACGTTGCCCCTTAGGTCTCTTTTAAGTCTTTCCCCTCTCACCCTAAACCTATGCCCTCTAGTTCTGGACCCTCCCAAACCAGTGAAAAGACTTTGTCTATTTATCCTATCCATGCCCCTCATGATTTTACAAACCTCTATGAGGTCACCCCTCAGCCTCCGATGCTCCAGGGAAAACAGCCCTCGGCAAATCAACCTCTCCCAAAAGCTCAAATCCACCAACCATGGCAACATCTTTGGAAATCTTTTCTGAACCCTTTCAAGTTTCACAACATCTTTCTGATAGGAAGGAGACCAGAATTGCACACAATATTCGAACATTGGCCTAACAGCCACAACATGACCTCCCAACTCCTGTAGTCAATACTCTGACCAATAAAGGAAAGCATACCAAATGCCTTCTTCACTATCCTACCTATCTATGACTCCACTTTCAAGGAGCTATGAACCTGCACTCCAAGATCTCTTTGTTCAGCAACATTCCATGGGACTTTACCATTAAGTGTAGTCCTGATGAAGGGCTTTTGCCGATTTTCCTGCTCCTCAGATGCTGCCTGACCTGCTGTGCTTTTCCAGAACCACTCTGATCTAGACTCTGATTTCCAGCATCTGCAGTCCCCACTTTTGTTTTACCATTAAGTGTATAAGTCCTGCTAAGTTTTGCTTTCCCAAAAGGCAGCACCTCACATTTATCTAAATTCAACTCCATCTGTCACTTCTCGGCCCAATAGCCCATCTGATCAAGATCCCATTGTAATCTGAGATAACCTTCTTTGCTGTCCACTACACCTCTGATTTTGGTATCATCTGCAAACTTACTAACTATACCTCTTATGCTCACATGCAAATCATTTATATAAATGATGACAAGTAGTGGACCCAGTACTGATCCTTGTGGCACTCCACTGGTCACAGGCCTCCAGTCTGAAAAACAACCCTCCACCACCACTCTCTGTCTTCTGCCTTTGAGCTAGTTCTGTATCCAAATGGCGAGGTCTCCCTGTATTCTATGTGATCTATCCTTGCTAACCAGTCTCCCATGGGGAACCTTGTCGAACACCTTACTAAAGTCCATATAGATCACATCTACTGCTCTGCCCTCATCAATCCTCTTTGTTACTTTTTCAAAAACTCACAGGTTTGTGAGACATGATTTCCCATGCATAAACCATGTTGACTATCCCTAATCAGTCCTTGGCTTTCCAAATGCATGTACATCCTGTCCCTAAGGATTCCCTCCAAAAACCTGCTCACCACCGACAAGAGGTTCACTGGTTAATAGCTCCCTCGCTAGTCCTTACCACCTTTCTTAAACGTGTTGCTGGAAAAGCGCAGCACGTCAGGCAGCATCCAAGGAGCAGGAGAATCGACATTTCAGGCATAAGCCTGAAGAAGGGCATATGCCTGAAAGTTGAAAATGTGTTGCTGGTTAAAGCACAGCAGGTTAGGCAGCATCCAAGGAATAGGAAATTCGACATTTCGGGCATAAGCCCTTCATCAGGGCTTTTCCTATTCCTTGGATGCTGCCTAACCTGCTGTGCTTTAACCAGCAACACATTTTCAACTGTGATCTCTAGCATCTGCAGACCTCATTTTTTACCCATATGCCTGAAAGGTCAATTCTCCTGCTCCTTGGATGCTGCCTGACCTGCTGCGCTTTTCCAGCAACACATTTTCAAAGCTTTCTCATGTCCGCTTTTTGCCCTCATTATGTCTCTCTTAAGTATACTCCTCGTGCCTTTACATTCTTCTAAGGATTCACTCGATCTATCCTGTCTACATCTGATATATGCTTCCTTCTTTTTCTTAACCAAACCCTCAATTTCTTTAGTCATCCAGCATTCCCTTTCTCAGGAGTCTCTGGACTCTCGTTATCTCATTTCTGAAGGCTTTCCATTTTCCAGTCATCCCTTTACCTGATAACATCTGTGCACAAATAGCTTTTGAAAGTTTTTGCCTAATGCCATCAAAATTGGCCTTCCTCCAATTTAGAACTTCAACTTTTAGATCTGGTCTATCCTTTTCCATCACTATTTTAAAACTAATAGAATTGTGGTCGTTGACCCCAAAATGACCCCTCACTGACATCTAAGTCACCTGCCCTGCCTTATTTCCTAAGAGTAGGTCCAGCTCAAAAGTTATTTTGACAGGGAAGGAAAGCAAGAGGAGAATGTGTTATTGATAACAACACGGCATGAAGAACCAAGTTCAAAAGATTCAAAATTGGACATTCCTCAAATTATACTGGACAATGAGGAAGTTGCCAAAAAGTGGAATAGATTATTGAGTTACCTTCCAGAGCAAAATCAAAATGCCCTGAAGGAGGTATTACTGTCACATGGGGAGTTTAGTGGAAATAAGCTGGGAAGTACTAATTATGCATGATGTAGATATAGGAGATGCTGTTCTGATTAATCAACATCCTTATAGACATAAACCTCAAAAGTTGGAACAGGTTCAGAAAGAGATAGAGCACATGCCCCAAAATGGCATAATCAAAGTGAGTAACAGTGACTGGAGCTCATCCATAGACATGGTGCCAAAACCAGATGATACCCGAAGTTTGCATCTGGACTATTGCAAAGTCAATGCCGTTACAAAGACTAATGCATATCCAATTCCAGGGTTGGAGGACCATGTCGAAAAAGTGGGACAAGCAACTTATATTTCTAAGTTAGACATGCTCAGAGGATGCTGGCAGATACCTTTGTCCGAAAGAGCAAAGACAATTTTATTATTCATAATGCCAAATGGACTGTATCAGCTTAAATAAATGTCATTTGGCATCAAAAATGTGCCAGCCACATTTCAGACAATTGGATCACCCAACTGTGTCATTTATATCGATGACCTGGTGATTTTTAGTCACATATGGAAGGAACATTTACAACATTTATCAGACGTGTTTGATTAACTTTGGAAGGCAGACTTGGTGATCAATCTAGCTAAAAGTGAATTTGTCAAAGCCCAAATCACCTTCCTGGGCCTTGTTATTGGACCCAGACAAACATCCCAATGAGATACAAAAACAAACATAATTGGGGAGTTTCCCATACCACTGACAACAAGAACAGTACTAAGGTACCTGGGATTGAATGGATTTTATTGAACATTTGTATCAAATTTTAGTAGTGTGGCTGCTCCACTCATTAAATTGCAAAAGGAAGGCAAGAAGTTTCAGTGGATAGCGGACTGCCAGAAGACATTTGACAGCCTGAAAGGTGTTAACCACTGCCCTAGTATTAGCCACAACTAATTATGCAAAGCCATTCAAGGTGGATATCAGTGGAGGTGATGTGGGTTTTGGTGCTGTGCTCTTGCAGATAGATGATGGGAAGATACAAAGACCTATTAAGCATTTCTCTAGGAACTTCATCAGAGAAATATTTGACAGTTGGGAAGGAGACATTGAGTGTAGTATTGGCATTACAACATTTCAGTGTTATGTTACCAGTAACGTATTTGAGACAATCATGTACACCAATCATAACCCATTTAAGTTTTTGGAGAAGTTTCAGGACAAAAATACCCAAATGCTTAGATGGAGCTTGCTGTTACAGCCATTCAATTTGAAAATTGTGCATGTGGCAGGATGAGAAAATGTGATTGGTGACGCATTGTCGAGACACAAATGAGAAATGAAGGTGTTTGGTGGCAGGAGTATCACAGACTGAGACGGAATGTAATTGTGCATGTTTGCACATTTATAGTCAATTTAATGTATCTGTGTGATTTAGAGTACTAATAGTTTTTAAGGGGTTTTAAAATGAATATTGATGGTTATGTTTTTTAAGGGGGAGTTGTGATGAAGCTGCACCTTTAACAAAGTTATGCAGTCCTTAATTTTATTTTGTTTCAGAGAGTTTGTGAATGACTCAGACTCTGTTAAGTCTGTTGGTTGAAGGGTTTTAGGGCCAATGTGATAATAGCTAACAGACACAGCCTCAGGCTGAATGCTTTCAAGTTTAAAAAACACTTGGATAATGAAAGGGGAGTGGCCAGTTCTCCCAGCTTAGCTTCCCTTTTTTTTAGCAGTGTATGTGGAAAAGCTGCTGGACCCAGAAGCAGGTCCAGGTTAGTATGCTCTTCCTGACTTCTATCCTGTAACAACTTGTTCATTTTACCTTTTGTACCAAGGGGTATTGATGGGGATTGTTGCAAGTATTATTAAGAACAGCATCATTAAGTTGGGGTAGTGTGTTGAGTTTTTAGATAGGGTAGGTTATTTGGTTTTCTGTTTTTACAAGATTCATTTAGTAATCTTGTAAATAAATTCTGTTTTGTTTCAAACTAAGTGTTTTGACCAGCTGATTCTCTACTTGAATACCTACTTTACACATGCTTAAAACAGCCAAAAAATGTTAGGGTCAGGGCCACCTTATTAAAAACTTATTTTTAATAATCCATATTGGCTGTCATTTATGAACGCAAGTTGTTCTAAATTGCAGGTAGGAGAAAGTGAGGACTTTTGATGCTGGAGATCAGAGTCGAGAGTGTGTTGCTGGAAAAGCACAGCAGGTTAGGCAGCATCCGAGAAGCAGGAGAATCAATGTTTCGAGCATAATTCCTGATCAGAGCTTATATACTGCTTGACCGGCTGTGCTTTTCCAGCACCACACTCTGTTCCAAAATGCAATTAATTTTGGATTATTGTCTGTACGTTTCGCTCAGCATCGATTTTCCGGTGGCTAGCCTGAAATTATGTGATTTATCCCCTCAGTTCTTTTTAACAGTTATAAAATGTGAAACTTTCTAGTTCCTTGCCAGCACTCCTATATCACCCGGGGTTGGAAGAGTATGAATTGGGCCTTTGCTATACCACCTTTATTTCGCAATGTGGAACGGCTGACATTTTTTACTGACCATCTATATTAACCTATTTCGTTTTTGAATGATCTCTTCATTTACAGGAACGGATCTAGGAACAGAATTGCACTGAACTGCTTGGAAAGGCTCCTTACTAGATTACCTTCCATTTTTTTAACCAAAACTCTGAACTGACAGTGTAGTGTTCATGGCGATGCGTGAAGATGAAAACCACACAGAGTTTTAGTTGGTTATTTCATGATTATGTTGTCCAATGCTGCGCCGTTGCTTGGAGTTCAGTACAATAGCTATTGGTCCGACATGCCGTTGAATTTCATAACAATTGTCACGATTGCATCAATTTGAGCTGACATAAAACAACGGAAAGAACTGCAGATGCTGGAGATCTGATACAAACAGATGCAGAAATTGCCAGAGAGACTTAGCATGTCTGACAAACATCTAAGGTTTCTATTCCAGGCATTTCTTCAGAACATTCAGTTCAAATGTGAAAAAGTCATTAGAGTTCAAACGTTAATTCTCTTTCCTCCAGCGAGGTTGCCAGACCTATCGAGTTTCTGCAGCACTTTCTGTTTTAACTTGTGCTCCTATTTCTGCTGCAGAGACATTGAAATTATACTCGAAAAACGTATACGGGAATTCCTCAAAGCAATCCTTCTAGCCGACTTTTAATGCAAAAAAGGTCATTTCATTTTATAAGGATTTTAACGATCTTAGCAGATCCCGTAGTTTTCGCGGCCAATGAAGTATTTTTTGGCATGCATTCACTGTTAGAATGTATGAAAATATTTAATCCCTTAACTGTTAAATCCCAGGTAAGGGGTCATAAGGTTCTCCTCGTTGTTTTGTGCATTAATCACGGAATGGTCGAAAGAGAGCGGATTTAGTCTATGGTACCTGAGGTGGCTAGTTGAAAATTCTATTCAAGTAGCTCCTTGGCCCATCATCAGCCCACACCCACGTCCATGCTGTGTTTTTTTTTCCCACTCAGTGCATCACGAATTCACTCTGAATAAGGTCCCAGTGACTTCTATGTTTCTCTCGAACTAAGGATATGTCAAGTCTGTGTGGTTTTTATTGTGGGTTTTAAGGCGGTTGCTCAACATTTCTTTCACGTTGAATCAATTCCAACCTAAATAAACCAGAAAATGGTGAGATGAAACTATACATAAAGACAATTGTTGAGAATTCCCACCTGCAGCGACTCGCTGATAAACGATGCTTGGGCCATGTTAACCCTTGTACGGACGGACCAACAGTGGGAGAGATTTGACTTACTCATTACATTCCAAGCTGGAAACATTGTTTTGGGAGCAACTTTCATCTTGCACTCCAACGTAGAATACCCAGAGCTATCATTTGCAGCCCAACTCGAAGCAATAGAACGTAAAACGCTAGTTGGATATTGCAGTGTACAAAATCTCCTTAAATATTTCTGTGATGTTATGCATTGCGTCGTGGAAGCATCATTAAGCCAGTTTGGATATGGAATTATATCTCAAATTGCAGAAAAAATAATAGCTCTTTAGCCGTGACGACCGTTAACCAAGTGTGGATTCGAGGAGTTGAAAGAGACGTTTTTTTGTGCGCCGGCTGAATGTCTATTGCTGTTGCTTTTCTCACTTTCATATTGACAATTCTATTAAGAACTACTGTAGAACTTAATTAACCGTAGAACTGCATGTCTTTAGATCATTTAATGCATTAAATCCCGTTCTGCTATCATTGTTTTTTTTTGCAGGTTTGGTTTCAGAGAATATTTCTTTTGTGCAGACTATGATGTCCACAGTTGAAGAAATAAATAGGAACCCTACACTTCTCCCGAACCTTACATGAGGTTACCAGATCTACAATTCGTGTGTCATGCCGTCCTTGTCAATGAAGGCAGCCTTGAAGATTCTGGGCGAAGGGACGCTGTTTCAGAGGATAATTGTAGGAACGTAAATGCTATTGTTGCTGATTCTGGATCCTCACAGTCCGCCGCAGTTTTAAGGTACTAAGCCCTTTGAGAATTCGCATGGTAAGTGAACTACATCGAGTATTACGACAATGCAACATCTGGAGATTCTTGCAGCATGGGGTCCTGGAGTTTTTATAACAGAGAAAGCTATCTTTCGGTTCCCGTGACCACGCCCGTTATCAAACATCCATCTATTCCAGAAGAGAACTATAGGAATGTAATCACTTCTGCCCCCTTTTTAAACACAATTGCATCCTTGTTATCTTAATGTAAGGAAACCTATATGCAGTACTTACATCTCTATCATAACTTGCTTTTTTGGTTTTCTATACTTTGACTAAAATGAGTTTGATTAAATTGGTGTAACTTTAATCTCATTCGAATTTCACACTGAAGTTAACTCAAAAAGCAATGAAAATCAGAAATGAATGTTAACTGGATCACAGAAAAGAATGGGAGTTTAACATGACGATTTCATTCACTCATTTGCTATTGCTTTGGTAGAGAAAATAAAACGAACATATAGTTTAATCATTATTTATTATCATTAATTATTGACATTCGTCCTGTTAATTGATGTTGATGTGTTTTTTTGAATACGCAAGATGGATTAAATGTTTCTAATCTCGAAATATTTTATTGTGCAGATGTCTCATATCGTAAAGTTTGAAAGAGGGTGCTTCGGCTGTTCTTGTCATCAAATATTCAATATTAATTGCTTCAAAACTTTGTACTATTTTGTTCTCGTGTCCTTTTGATGTTTTGAAGGGTCTTGTTGCATGTTTGCAGTTTATTAATGATTGTTAATGGCTTGGTTACCTTTCATCTCGCTGATAAATCTTCACTGTCAACACGTTTTGTCAGAGATGCTGTGGAATTGCCTCAGTTGTGCCATGGGTTCTTATGATTGTTGATCATGTTGGTAGATCAGCATCAGACACACAATCACATCTTTGAATTTGTGAAGGTCAATGTATGCAGCAAATGTACAACCCAGCTGATTGCTGTTATGACTAGTCACCTACCCCATTGTCTGACCATCAATTGTGCTGTGACTGGGCTAAGTTCCGAGATAGCAGAAATAACATGTGAAGGGTGATTGGAGAGGCTAGGAATATGTTCATTGCAGTTTCAGTGAATAAGGTGGATCTTATCGAAACCTATAAAATTCGAACAGGGTAAATTCCGGAAGAATTTGCGGATTGCAGAATCATGTCTGAGACAGAGTAGGTAATTGTATTCAATGGTGGAGCAGGCTCGAATGGTTTACTTTTACGCTTAATTTCTATATTTCTAAATTTAATGTTCACTGTTATATTCAAATGTAAAAATGTTTCGACTCTTGACAGACTTTTAAAATCAGATTGAAGGATTAGCCCGGGCTGGATGATCTAACATGGGTATTTGTGGACACCCAGAAGTGACAATATTCAGCATTTGTACCTTGGTTCTGAATTTATGTCAGTCAATTACAGTAACAGTACGTCAGA
Source organism: Hemiscyllium ocellatum (assembly GCF_020745735.1). Lineage (NCBI taxonomy): Eukaryota > Metazoa > Chordata > Chondrichthyes > Orectolobiformes > Hemiscylliidae > Hemiscyllium > Hemiscyllium ocellatum. The sequence continues at coordinate 18,945,900 of NC_083413.1, read as the reverse complement.
TTTGTTGAAACTTGTTCTCATTCTGTTCATATGCACTCACTTTCCAGCAAAGGTTACTCAGTAACATTTATGGCCCAGATTCCTTGTCCTGGCTGTCACAGCAGCTGAACTCGATGAAGGAAACGTGGTTAAAGGATAAAGTTGGCTGTAGCTTAACCCTAAATTCGATACCCTAGATAGCACAAATTGACGACATGATTGAATGACTGATTAATCAAGGGACCTAGCTTTTATTTTGCAATTCTTTTTTTACAATTCTGATCTCTCATAGCTAAGTTATTTTTCAAACAGTAGTTGTTTGAGCAAAAACAAAGTATCAGAACAATTCACTGTAATTACGTACAGACAACGGCATTGGCACAACTCGTGACGCGGTTTGGATGAAATGGGATTGGAACAATCAAGAATGACAAAGACTATAGTAACTTTGGGATGCAAACATTCGCAGATGCTGTGCAGCAGTTGGGAGTTCGCATTGCCTTTTCTGAGTTATTTTATGGAATGCAATCCACAGAAAAGCTATGCAAAACTGTTAGAGTCGTTAAACAAGGAAAAGCAAAAAAAAAATTGTGGTCTTTGGTGCCGAAGGTGTCATGGAATTTGATAAAGATTACATGAGAAAACATCAGAGGCATCCAATGGATAAGAAGTGAAGCATGAATTTCCACAAGAATCCTTCCCTTGGAAAAAAGCTGATGGTTTCTTACTAGCGCATTAGGAATTGCAATTCTTCCAGCAAATATTCCTGGTTTTAAGGCATTTCTGTAGCAAGCGCATCCTCCTGCAGACGCAGGAAATGAGTTTACTGAAAGAATTTTGTGAAACAATATTCAATTGTCATCTAAACTCAACCGATAATGAAGCAAATGGAACAGAAGAAACTCTCAAATGTACAGGCAGAGAGAATTTGCAAACAATTGAAATATCTATACCGACGCATCTCAGTCGAGAGTAACAACTAATGGTATGCTATGGCATATGCGCTGCATAATATGCTCGAATGTGGCACTGTGAAAAATGTATTCCAGAATAGCACGTGACAATCTGTCCGATTTTCAATCTCAAAGCAGGTAGTCAAACTACTTTACAGGTTAAAAGAACACCTGATGGTTTTCCAATTATATTCACAGTAGAGCAGAAAATAAAAGTCTGACACAGTTGGTTCATGGTACTTCAATTGTTTTCTCTTCAAGCTTTTACAGTATTTGAAAACAAGTTCAAATCAAGTTCACCACAAAAACAGGGGAAGTTTGCACGTCAACAAAAATAGGAATCTGGTTGCAAAGTGTGACTTTGCAAATTGGCCAAGTGCTGGTGATGGTGTAAATGTAGTAAAGTTCAGATCTGCGCCTCCAGGCGAAGATTTTACCATTAACGAAAAAGCAGTTATTTTGGGTGAAGGGTGAAGAAAGGGAATTTCAAATTCATTGTTTTGATATCTTTGTTTCGGATATTTCAGATCAAAGTAGTTCTCAATAAATTGACGGAACAGTCAAGTCTACGCAAATGCGTAGACTTGTCCAATTAATCAAGAATACATTGTTTACAATGAGTTTCCTGTGTCAGAAGGCTAGAATTGAATAAGGCAATAGAAATTACTCTGAGGAATAGGATTAAAATGGTAATGCTAGTAATGCGGAACCCGAAACTACTAGCCTTGTGATATGTTTAAATAGCACTATGGCTGTTGGCAAACTGCAATTCCGTTCATTAAATAACTCTCGAATGAAAAATCCATATATTTTTTGTAAAATATCAAACTGGTTTTATACTGTTCTGTAGGCGAGAAAATATGTTGTCTGGCCGGACCCCAGATCCATAGCATCGTGCATGAGTCACAACTACTCTATAAAGTGGCCTAGGTTCCCTTTCAGTAATTACACCTGCAGTAACTACGGAAAGATACGTACAACATTTGCCAGCAATGCCTACACCCTGTGAATAAACAAATGCGGAAGACTTGTTTAAATTAACTGAAGCACCTCCTCAGTATCAATCAAATAAAAGCAAAATATCGTGAATTTTGAAAATCTGAAATAATCCCAGAAAATGCTGGAGAAAAGCAACAGGTCTGGCAGCACCTCTGGAGAAAGAAACTGAGTTGTTATCAGTCTTCTTCAGAAGAAACGTTAACTCTGTTTCTCTCTCCCCGAACCTGTAGACCTGTTGAGTTTATCCAGCAGTTTTTGTGTTTGTTTCTAACGGAGGTCACTTGATAGTACCCTTGGAAGCTCCATTGGTATATCATTAAACTGTATGCTTCCAACCATCTTTTTGTTTAATACACCACAAATCTAACTAAAACTTTGAGCCAAAGGCTTTTGAGGCTGTAGTGACATTAGTCTATGCTTGCCATTCCATACTACGCTTTGTATCTTGCAAAGCTATAAAAAAAGTTTTTCTCAATTACATTAGGCAGCAGGTAATTTACTGGAATAAGCGCCCAGAAACAGGCAACCTATTTGCTACTTTGATTGTGTAGAAGTGTGCAGAAGGTGTGACCAGTAATGTTACAGGTTTGTAAGTACATATACACACACGCACACACATTATTATCAATTCTTCATATATTCAACCCTTCCTAATAATAGCACATTGAAGTAGTTTGGACCAGTCCATAAATGCTTGGCCATTTTCATCCTTACGTTTATAAAATGTCTGTTATGCATTGCCTGGCTAAATGCGTATTTACACTATCAATTAAAACATATTAATTATTTAAAATATTATATTAATTTAGAATGTGACATTGAGTCTGTGCCAGCCTTTTAATTGGTTCTTGGTTATATTGGATTTTTATTTGAGTGCAGATGCTGAAGAGTCAGAGTTGAAAAGCATGGCGCTTGAAGAAGCACAACAAGTCCTGCAGCATCTGAGGAGCAGGAGGGTCAACCCTTCAAGCATAAGCCCTTCATCAGGAATGTGGAGGGAAAAGGGGGCTGAAAGATAAATAGTGGAGTGGTGCTGGGACTAGGGGAAAGATAGGTTGGACGGTGACAGATGGATGCAGGTAGCAGATGACTGTGACATGTCGGTTGGGAGGGTGGAGTGTATAGATGGGAAGGAATATGGACAGGAAGGTCAGCTCAAGAGGGCAAAATGGAGTTGGAGGGTTGGATCTGTGATAAAGTGGGATTTGGGATATTTGGAAACTGGTGAAGTCAATGTTGATGCTATGTGTGTTGTAGGGTCCTAGGGCCGAAGTTCCTCTAGTTGATTTGGTGTGGAGGTGGCCCAGGTTTTACGAATCCTTGGGGAAGTGGCAGGGGGAGTTCAAGTGGTTTGCCACAGGGTGGTAGGGTCGTTTGGTGCATGCAGACAAGAGATGTTCCCTGAGCTGTTCCGTAAGTTGGTGTTTGGAGTCCCTGAAGTAGACGACACCACATCGAGAGCAATGGTTGCATGTTATGAGGTGTGAGGATGGGCAGCAAAAATCTCTGCTGGATTTGAAATGATCCTCCAAGGCTTTGGATGAATGTGAGAGGGGGAGGTGTGGGCGCAGGTTTTTCACCTTGTGTATTGGCAGGGGAAGGTGCGAGATGTGGAGGGTGAGGTTGGTGGGGAGCATAGGCCTGACAAGGGTGTCACTGAGGGAATGATCTCTGTGAAAAAGCATATGTGAGTGGGGAGGGAAATATATTTTTGGTAGTGGTGTCTGAGTGTTGGAAGCAGAAATGGCAAAGGATAAAGCACAGTACCTGGAGATTCATGGGGTGGAATGTGAGGACCAGGGCACTGGAAGAGATGTGATGAAGAGCATTATTGATCACATGGGAGGGAAAATTGTGGTCCTTGAATTTGGAGGATATATCTGGGATGTCCTGGCATGGAATTAATCCTGCTGGGAGCAGATCTGGTGGAGGTGGAGGAATTGGAAGTAGGGGGTCATATTTTTACAGGAGGGGATTGGGAGGAGGTGCAGTCAGTGTAGCTGTGGGAATTCAGTGGGTTTGAAATGGATGTCCATGTTGAGATGGTCACCAGAGAGGTCCAGGAAGGGAAAGGATGTGTCGGAGATGGTCCTTGTGAACTTGAGGTCAGTGTGGAAGATTTTGGTGCAGTGATAAACTGTTGAACTTCCTCATAGGAGCATGAGATGGCACCAATATAATCATCAATATAGTAGAAGAGAAGGTGGGGCATGGTGCCAGCATAGCTATAGAAGAAGGACTGTTCCACGTATCCTATGAAGGAGCAGGCCAATGCGGGTGCCCATGGCTACCCCTCTTGTCTGTAGGGAGTGGGACAATTCAAAGGAGAAGTTGTTGAGGGTGCAAACTGGATCCGCCAATCGAATGAACATGTTGGTGGTAGAAGACTGGTTGGGAAAGGAAGAAATGGAGGGCTTATAGACCTTCATTGTGAGGAATTGCAAAGTGTGTATTGTTGGATGTTCATGGTGAAGGTGAAGTGTTGGGGGCCGGGGAATTGCACATTGTAAAGGAGGTGGGGGGGCATGGATTGTGTCCTGGACTTATGCGGGGAGTTCACAAACCAAGGGAGACAGGACAGAGCCAAGATATGAGAAAATAAGTTCAGTTGGGCAGTAGCAGGTGGAGGCAATCAGTCGGCAGGGGAGTCAGGTTTGTGCTTTTTGGCTAAGTGTTAGATTTTTGTCTTGTCTTGGCTTTGTGGTTGCCTTTTTGGCTGATGAACTGCCAGATGATTTGAATGAAGGTAAATGCATTAATTTTTATATACTTATATTCACTGCAATTTGGATAATATTCATTCCTGGTATGGCAACTGTACCATTCAAGATTGGACACAGTTACAGAGAGTGGTGATCTCGGCTGGATAATTGCAAAGGCCAGCCTCCCATCTATAGAAACCATTTACCAGGCCCGCTGTCAAGGAAAGGCCGCCAGCATTCTCAAAGATCCATTCTACTCTGGCAATGATTTTCTACTACCTCTACCATCGAGGAGAAGATTCAGAAGTCTGAACACCTGCACCAGCTAGTTTCATAATAGTTTCTACACTACTATTGTTAGAATACTGAATGGACTCACAAACTCTTACCATTCACCTGTACCTGTGTTTTTGTTTTTGCCGCTGTTTACCTATTATTTACTTATCTATGCTACATAACTATGTGATCTGCCTGTATTGCTTGTGAGACAAAGCTTTACACTGTGCCTTGGTACTCATGACAATAAATTCAATTTAATTAAATTCCTGTTTAGCCGTGGTGGCTGTAGAAGTATTTGCCATTCTGGAATCCAGCTTTGGTCTACTTGTCCATATTTTTTTCCTAAATATCACAGTATCCTACTGAAAACAAAGAAGAATAAAAACAATAATTTGATGAGCAAAGTCACTTGAAATAAAAAACACTTCTAATTTTTCCTTAACTTTACACATTTGTAACTTTTTCTCCATTTTATCTAGCAATGACAGACTTAAAATGATTAAATTGCAGTATCTGGTTTCATGTTATTGGCTTGTACTTCAATTATTACAAAAGAGTGAATTGCAGTACAGGATTTAGGAGCAGGGTTAGACCATTTGACCTTTCTGTCATGCTCCAATATTCTATACCATCGTGGATAACCTGGTTCTGGTTGTAATCTTATTTCCCTGTATGCATTGCCCTCTCATAATCCATCACATAAAAAGTGATCTAATGGAATGTTTAAAATGATGAAAAGGAAATGAATTTACATATGGCGCTAAACAATTTCCTCCAGTGGAAACATCCACGATTGGGCATTTCTTGAACATTAGGACAAATCTATTCAGGTATCAAGGCTGTAGGCATTTGTCCACACAAGAATTGGGAGAAATCTAGAAATTTCTCATCCAAAATATATTGAAGCTGATATGTAAAAGCTGTGATCGGTCAATTTTGTGAGGTCGTGAAAACAAAGCAATTAAATGAGAGACCATCCCATTGAGGCAAATTACTTTATCCTGTTCCTGTGATCTTCCATCAATTCTTTTAACATTAAACTAATAATAGCACAAAATACAAACTTGTTTTGGCTTTCTTTGAAAATTATGCATGTACAATATCTAAATAATAAACATGCAAAAACGTTCCACATTGTGAGTCACGTAAATGTGTAAATATCTATTACCTGACTTGAATTATGTGGACAATGTTTAAATTTTGCATTAACGTTGCTTTCCTGCTGCTACAGATCCTATACACACTATTATTCATAAAAATATACTTGTGAAAAATCAAATTCTAACTTATAGTTTGTCTGAAAATTATTTGGATGGTGGTATTTTACTAATTTTTTTGTGCATAAATAAACATTCTTTATTACAGTGACATGAATTTGTTTGCAATAGAAATTACACTTTGAGAATGTCTGTCTGTGGAAAGGTGGGACTGTTTGGTAAAGTAAAACATTGCTCATTGATCAATGAAATGCAGTCCATGCTCCACATCTTACACCTCTTTGATAACCTTAAGTGCCTTTCAGTGTTTACTTCTCTCATTCTTGTACACCAATTAGGAAAGATATAAGAAAAAAGAGAATATTTGATCATTATTATGATCTTTTTATGTTTAATGTGGAATGACAAAGAGGGATTAATGGACAGACATGTAGAATATCATCAATATTTAAACATTAATGTGGATCCGCAGAAAAAATGGAAAAGTGAAAATAAAAATGGAAAATGCAATGTATAGCTCTGGACAACTGGAACGTTTCAACAATTTCTGTACCACAGTGGTTCAGTGATTAACATTGCTGCCTCACAGTGTCAGGGAGCCAGGCATGATTTAACCATCCGGACACAGTCGACGTGGTGTTTACACATTTTCCCCATGTAAGTATGGGTTTCAAGCCATATTTGAAAGTTGTGTAGCTTGGGTAGATTGGCCATGCTAAATTGCCTGTGGTATCCAGAGGTATGCAGGTGAGGTGAGTTAGGCAGGAGAAATGCAAGGTTATATGGAAAGGGTAGAGGATGGGATGCTCTTTGGAGGGTTGGTGTAGCCTCAAATGGCCGAATGACATGTGAGGATTCTATAAGCAACTTGACACATATTTTCAACTGCATCACCATAGTCTTACCAGTCCATTGGGGTGGTTGCTCATTAGAGAGGGAGAACATTTGGTCATTTAACCAGAGGCCACTGTACCTCAGGAGAGGAGAAGGTTGAGAAGAAGAGTCCATCATGTACTCTCAGCCAAGATGGGAATTAAACCCACAGTGTTGGCTTCACAGTGCTTCACAAACCACTTTTCCAGTGAACTGATCTAAATGAAGCCAATTTTATCAATAAGACCATAAACTAGGCTGGATATGCGGGGCAATCAAACTTTGACTGCATCAATGGCCCAAATATCAATAAGTGGGTTGATTCATTCATTGCACTGGCATCAAGTCATAGAATCATAGAATTGTACAGCACAGAAACAGACCCTTTGTTCCAACTCGTCCATGCCGAACAGATATTATAAGTTAATCTAGTTCCATTTGCCAGCATTTGGCCCATATCCTTCTAAACTCTGCCTATTTATATGCCCATCCAGATGTCATTAAAAATAGGAAGGGAAATAAAAGATAAACGTGAAGCCATTACTCTATGTACTTGGAACAAAGCTTATGTGTTGCATTCAGCTCAGGAATCTGTTAACTCTGTGCTCCATCTTTCCATCAATTCTCCTTCCACCAATGACACAATTTTCCCAGCAGAAGACCAATAGATTGTTCCAGCTGTCAATACTTTGGAGGAGGACCTGTGAATTGTTCAACTCCCTTAATCAGCTCCCACTATCATGATCATCACATGCTGCTGGAGATCCCATTACATAATTCCCTGCTTGAAACTTGCCACTTTGCCAATTACACATAGAACATAGTGACTGTGTTCTAAACAGTTGCATAATTAACAGGTTCAGTTGTACCATAATGGCTAGAATGATCCCGTCCATTTTAATGGCAACATGCAATTTTTTTTCATCATTGATTAACCTGATTGCCCCTACATTATTGACCAGATGTCTGAGTTCAATAATGGAGGTGTGGCGACTTATGTTCAACTGCTTGCAGTCTCAGAGTTTCAGGGTACCACACATCCTGTATCTAATTCCAATTCTCGACTTGAAAGAAATAGCCTGCACCACTTGGAAGGGAGGTCCTGCTGGCCTTGCAATAGTTCAAAGTCTTTGTTTTCAAGTTCATGGACATCATCTTGAATGCCTAGCTTACTCTTGGCTATCCATGCCTTGAACTGTCTATCTTTGAATTTTTTGTACATCATCCCAGTATTGTCCAACAGATCTTCTGTCAAGAATGCATTTTCATTCAAATTGAGTCTCCTGCAATAGTCCAGCTATATGTCTTCAATCAAATCTTTGTCAGTTGTTTCTGGTCTCCTCATGAATTTGTTCAGCTTTCTATTCTTTGGCCAGTCAAATATCTGACTAGAGGTACTAGATATCGTACTAGACTATCCTTCTTCCATAATGCCAAGGGAACATGCATGGGGAGCACCTGTATCCACTTCGCCTGAAGCTCCAATTCCTTTCACCAGTGTTATGGACCGTGCCAGACCACTCAAAATATTCTTAAGCAGGCAGCCCTAGACCTAACTTTTCAATTTGTTTCAGTAAGTGTACAGTGAAAATTACCCAAAGTAAGATAGCTACATTGACTACTCAATGTTAAAACAAATAAAAAAAAAGTATTCACAAAATTACACAATGAAACACACAGAACAGAATAAAAAACACCTACAGAACTCAACCTATCCAGCTAGACTTAATTGTGCTGTTTCAAATACACACAACAGTCCCAATAAGCAAACTCCCTTTAAATACCATTATAAGTGGAACACATGCTTACGGGTTGATGTTGAAGGGCAAAAAAGAGACAGAGCTTCCACATAGCTCCTTGTTGAACTTTCCAGTTCAAAACTGAATTAAAACTGCTCAGCTCAGCAAGCTTAGGAGCTGACCACTACCCTTTCATTATACAGGTCACTTCTAAAGCATGACCACTTTGGCCTGAACTCTCATCTGTTTACATATAAACAAAAGGCTTCTCAAAATCCTTTTCATCTCTGTGCCAAACCAGGTTGATCAGACTCCAGCCCAGTTTATTGTGCCTCTGCAAAAATCAAGGACAGAGCCACCTTGAGCCAAGGAACAGTTTTAGAAAAAAAGGGACCAGTTTTGTGACACCAGTACCTGCATCATCAGTGATCCTGCAGTAACTTTAGCCTCCCTTATGAACATTGGCTGTTCTAACTCTTTCATTATCTGTTCATTCATAGTGAAATTATTAACAACCTGGTCATTATGACTTAATGCTAATGGTATGATGACACCAGAAATATAACACGAAATTTAATCACATGGAAGAATCAAAGACCATGAAGCAGGATTCTCTATTCCACCAGTATCAGATAATTCAAAACAGAAAGCAAAATATAGGATGAACAAGGAACTCAGTATCGTATTTGCTTGGAACAAATCCTGTGGGTTTTATTAGCATGAGGAATCACTTGACTATATGGTTCCTCTTCCTGTTCATTCTCCTTTAACCAAAGACACCATGTTATATACAGAATAAATTCATTTGATTGCTTCAGCTACCCTCCATCACCATTGGCACCTGCTGGTGGAAAACCTGGTCAACTACTCAGCTCCCTTGCTCAATATGCTTCATTATCATCACCATCTGCTGCTGGAGCTCCCATTACAAAAATATCGAGGACTGCAACCGGATCTTTCACTTATAATTCTCATACATCAAAATGCAAACTCTTTTTTTAGTTATAGTGTTCTTATAATGCCAATCTATGAAAAAAAGGTTTCTCAGTTGGTGGTAGGAATAATCTAATTTTGCTGCCTTATCTTATTAGATATATGATCTGCAGAAGATAATCCATTTGAGAAAATCTTATATTCTCTATGGAAGTACAAGAGAGAATACCACTAGTCTGTCCATTGTATCTAATTGACTGTCAGTACTTGGTCAGCATTTCAGGAATAATATCGATGTTCATGAAGTGTTTCTACCTCATATGAGCTAATAGCCATAATTTTGGTACAACAACAGAAGTAGGGAACTATACAAAATCACACCAATGGACAGTAAGCCACTGTTTTGCCAGAATACAGTCAATCCCTGGTATCACTCTCAATTTTAGCAATTTGTTATACTATAGCAAGATAGAACATAAAACAATGCAGCGCAGGAACTGGCCATTTTGCCCATGATACTGTGCTGAACATGATGTTAATTCAAACCAATCCTTTTTGCCTAGTCTTGATCCAAATCCCTCCATTTTTTGCATATTCATGTGATTACCTGAAAGCCCCTTAAAGTCTCTTATTGGACCTGTCTGCATCACCAAACCTGGCATTGCATTCCACTCTTTGTGCAAAAAGCATCCCTTTTGAACATTTCCTCTCTCACCTTCAATACATGGCTCCTATATTAGACATTTCAACTCTGCGAAAAAAAGATTCTGACTGTCAACATGATCTATGCATCGCATACTTTCACAGACTTCCATCAAGTCTCTCCTCAGGCTCTGCCACTCCAAGGGAAAGAATCCAAGTTTTTCTAGCCACTACTTATAGTTCATATTCTCTAAACCAGACAGCATTCTGGTGAAAGTCTTCGACATCCTTTCCAAAGCCTCCACATCCTTCCTGCAATGTGGTGACCAGAATTGAATGCAATACTTTAAATACATGAAATGTGAGTCAACATGTGGTAACAAAATTTCAAATCATATGCACAGATTGCCTATTTGCTGTTTATCTGGAAGATCAACATTATTTAAGTCCTGAGGTCTTTACTCCTTTATGTCAATTGTTGTAGGAACAGCTGAGTATTTTGTGATGACATTTTGCACATATCCTTCTCCATCCTCAAGTGTTCATTTTTCTCAAGAACAGTAGAGTTAAAATCGCTGAATTGTATGTGATAGTATGTTAAGAAGGAATTTTTATCACTGTCAACCTGTCTAAATTTGCTGGGTTAAAATCAACAACATGCTGATGACTGATTCCCAGTTCTGCCAGTATTCCTGGGAAAGAATCTGTCTTCAATGGGAATTGTGCAAATAGTTCAAATTTTCAACCATGGTATGTGAGGAATATTAAATGTGGTTTGATGACAACATTTATATATATATCCAATGTGGTAGAGGAAGTGAATGTTTGTGGATTATTGCAATGTTGGATATCAATCATTTCAATGCTAGGGGATTAATCAGAAATCACATTGCGCAATGTCCTCGGCCCACCTACTTTATCATTGATCATCTCTCCAAAGGAATTCCAGAGATTGGACTTTTCTATAATGACTCCACAATGCACAAAACCACCCACAACTCATCAGACACTGAAACATCTCAAGTTAAAATGCACTAGGCCTGGGACAACATGAAGACTTGGACTGTTAAGTGTCAAGAAACATTGATGCCACATAAATCCAAGAAAATCTGATCAGTTCTCTTTGGTAATGAATGGCTTTACTATTGCTGAATCTATTCCCCCACAATCAATAACACGAGGCCCACAATTGCTTAAACCAAAATAAGCAAGACACATCATTTAGGTAGGTCAGTGGCTTGTAATTCTGTAGTAAGGAACCCACCTTCTCTGGGCAATGGCTGTCCACTATTCACAAGAGCAACAGAGAACACTCTTGTCACGACGCACAGTATCACCATTGCTCCATCGACCTAGAAGGACAGAGGCATCAGATGCATGGAAATACCATCACTCCCAACTTTCCTTTCACCAGTGCTCACTGGTTGGATAATCAATGCTGATTGACTGATGCATGGTCAACGTAATGGAAATTTCAAAAAGAGGCAATGCTTGAATGCAGTACCCCACATATAATCAGGTAAAGACTTTAGCAAGCAGGAATAAGCACTTTTCTGTGGATCATGTGGTACATTTAAGTCTTCCTACCTCTGAGCTAGTAGGCCTGATTTCAGTCCCATCTACTGTTAGTAATGACATGGCGGTGAACCCCTTTGTTCGGTGAACCAAACAGCAGAAAAACTCAGCTTGTTTTATAATCTGCTAAAACATGAGTAACAGAGAATTCCCAAGTTCCACTACTTAAACAAAATAACTTTAATTTATTTTTTAAAGTCTGAAAGTGAACATAAATAACAACTATTCACAAATCTAAACCTCTTTTTCTCTTAACTGCCTATTATCTACCTCCAAACCTATAACGATATTCTGTTACAGTAAGACATTTCTTAAAATTACATCAACTTAATTTCAAAACCACACAGTAGCTGTCATCTTCAGTGTGTTTCTTCTTCTGGTTGAAGTTCTCCCTGAGTTGTCTATTTGTATTTTACTGCGGATGTGCTTCATATGAAAAGGGTCACTCTTCATGGCATTTGCTCTGTCTGCAATTTTAAAAATGTCTGCATTTTTATATCTCCAACACAGATTGTCTCATTGGTTCAATGTTGGCAAAATAATAAATTCAAACATGATTGGGTCTTAGTATTCTTGGGCATAATTTAAACTGTTTGGTTAAATTCGAATTGTTGTCAAAAAGAAACCAACTCAGGTATGTATTTCACCGCCAAATGTTACATTTTTTCAATTTTCCAGTAGACCCAGAGACTGCCATCTAGTCACATACACACGTGTTTGTAATCTCTCTAATTCAGAACAACATTCACTTTCCTTTAAAGATGCAGGGCATGCCTTCAACTTCATCACACCACACTCCTTAGGAAAAAATCAAACCAATATAATGAAAAGATGGCTTCAATTTTTTTTCTAATTCTTCATCTCATTACAATGAAATATGTAGGTTATTAACCTAAGTTCACATTAATTTCTGCACATATATATCTATAAAATTGGAATCTTTCCAATATTATGTGTACAGTTTTCCTTTAAATATGCAATAAAGCACCTGCTATCACAGTTATACAACCCGAAATATGTACAATTTGTAAGTGAAAGGTATGTTACTTAAGACTCCAACAAAATAGTCTTACATTTGTTTTTAAATCTTTACAAGATTGAAAGAGAATTGTGGTGAGTGTACACAACTGTCTCTGACACATTGTTTGCAGCATAAACACTAAAATGGTGTAAGTTCAGTACCAAACTCAACAATTTATTTTTGATGGTAGTGTATTTTCTCTGGTGGGTGTTGAGTTTCTTTGCAAAGTAGCCCATTGGCCATTCAATTCTATCATCATATTCCTGCAGCAGTACAGCTCCAACTCCAATATCGATTGTAACTTTGAAGGGTTTCAAACAATTTGGTGCAGCTAAAACTGGTGCAGTCATTCATACTGCTTTTAAATTCGCTGACACTATTCTGTCCACCAAAATTTTGTGTTCTTTTTTCCATGCTATTGAAGTTTGAAGCAAAATTCCGATAGAACCCGCCTAGCCCCAAAAATCGAAGCGCCTCTTTCTTTGAGGATGGTCCTGAAAATTCCTTGACGACCTTTATCCTGCTGCTCTTTGGGGTCAACCTTCCATGATCAATGTTATGTTCCAAGAACATCATCTCTGCTTCCGTGAATTCTGTTTTCTGTAAGTTTATTACCAGTTTTGCTTCTTGTAATCATTCAAAGGGCCCAGTCAACACTAACATGAAATCTTTCCATGATTCTCTAAAGGACAGTACTTCATCCATATAAACTGCACAATTTGTTAATCTGGTAACAACTCTGTTCATGAGTCATTGAAAAGTGGCTGGTGCATTCTTCATTCCAAAAGGCATCACTGAATTGATACAGCCCATTTGGGGTTACACACTCAGAAACTTTTTTCACTTTATCTGATAAAGATACCTACCAATAATCATGCAGTAAGTCTAACTTTGTGATGTAAATGGCTTGTCCAATATTCTCTATACAGTCCTCCAATCTTGGCATTCGGTATGAGTTCAATTTTGTTTCAGCCTTTACCTGCCTACTGTCCACACAAAATCATTGAGTATCATCAGGTTTGGGAATTAACACAATCAGTGAACTCCACTCACTCTGACCCAGTTCAATGATACCTTCATTGAGCATTTTTTCCACTTCTTCTGGAACTGTGTGGCTTTGAGAGATGAAGTCTGTAGAGGTATTGTTTTATCAGAACAGCATTCCCTACTTCCACCTCATGCACAAAGTATTAGTCCCCCCATCTTATTCCTTCATATGTCCTCATACTGCTGTAACAAAAACTTTCAACTGGGTTCTTTGCTCCTGAAAGATACAACTCACTAACCTATCCCACTGCTCAAGGACCTCCTCATTGTTGAACATATTTTGAGGGATATCAAACTCTGTGATACCTGGATTTAATTCCTCACTCTGTGGGCAGTAACTAACATCTATTTCTCCAATTTCCTATCTCTATGATAGTAAGGTTTTAATATATTCACATGATATACCCAATACAGATTTTTTTCTGTCTGGCATATTTACCAAACAGTTTTCTTGACTCAACTTTTTCTCAATTTGGTAGCGACCACTAAACCTAGTTTGAATGGATCTCCTACCACTGGTAACAATAGTGATACATCATCCCACTGGAAAATATCCAAATTTTAGAGTTTTATCTCCCAAATTGTTCATTCTATGCTGTGTCCTCTTAAGGTGCTGTTTAGCTAACTCACCACCCGATTTAATTTCTCTATCACCTCAGGTACATCATCCAAGTGTGAAATCTCTGACTTCAGTTCTGTCAATTTTTCTTCAATTAATTTCAAAAGGCCTCTCCCTTCCTGTCCAAATCTTAACTGAAGTGGTGTAAACTGAGTCAATTTGTTGGGGCATCACCCAAAAATATGAAAGGGATACCATTATCCCAAGCATTTGGGTAATGCTGACAAATGCTCTTTACATGGTCTTCAGGATCTGATGCCACAGTTCCAAAGTTCCCTGTAATTCAGAATGGTACACACTTGATTTATAGTGCTGTATGCTTAAGCTATCCATGACTTCTTTTAACAGCTTAGGTGTACAATTAGACCTTGGTCTGGCTGAATCTCTCTGGGGAGCCCTTACCACTTGAAGAAAGCTACTAACTACTCCACCACTCTTTTTGACTTAAAACACTGTAATAGAATTGCCTTCGGAAATCTAGTGGACACATCCATTATGATTAGTAAGCACTAGTTCCCAATTTTAGTTTTAGGCAAGGGACCTATACCTTAATCATAACCTGTGTGAAAGGACTTGGGCAACAAAGGTTTTGGTTGCATTACTGCCTGTGTCAAACCTACCATTTGGCATTTATGACATATACAAAGACGTTTTACCAGGTTGCTGCCTGGACTGGAGCGCTTGTCTTATGAAGAAAGGTTGAATAAGCTCGGACTTTTCTCTCTGGAGAGAAGGAGGAAGAGAGGAGACCTGATCGAGGTATACAAGTCAATAGCCAGAGACTTTTCCCCAGGGCAGGATTGACTGGTGCAAGAAGTCATAGTTTGAAAATATTGGGAGGAAGGTATAAAGGATACATCAGAAGTAGATTTCTTATGCAGAGAGTTGTGAATGCATGGAATGCATTGCCAGCTGTGGTGGTGGAAGCAGAGTTATTGGGGACATTTAAGAGACTGCTGGACATGCACATGGATAGCAGTGAGTTGAGGGGTGTGTTAGTTAAGTTACTATATTTTACATTAGGATTAAACCTCAGCATAACATCATGCGCCAAAGGGCCTGTTCTGTGCTGTACTTTTCTATGTTCTATGTTCAAGAACAGCATTCACTCTCTTTTAAAGGGACAGTATGTACCTTCAACTTCATAACATCTGTAATAACATTTCTGAACAGGATGGCAAGAAAATATCTCGGTGACTACATTATCAATTCCGCTAATGATCTTAAATTGGTCAAGATTCTTCAGCAATTGCTGCCTAATGACCAAGTCACGGGTTATGGAGGTCATTGGGCACTGGCAATCAAATGTTATACCATGTTCCATCCAGGAGGCATTTTAGGGCTGAAGGCTGAATCTTGTAAGTGAAATATACAAATCAGAAAGCAAGTGCATAGTAGAACATTAAACTGATTGCTTGACCTGCAATTCATATAAAAAATGAGGTCTGCAGATGCTGGAGATCACAGCTGCAAATGTGTTGCTGGTCAAAGCACAGCAGGTTAGGCAGCATCTCAGGAATAGAGAATTCGACGTTTCGAGCATAAGCCCTTCATCAGGATGAAGGGCTTATGCTCGAAACGTCGAATTCTCTATTCCTGAGATGCTGCCTAACCTGCTGTGCTTTGACCAGCAACACATTTGCAGCTGCAATTCATATGTTTGAGACCTTCTGAACTTTTAACTAAGTTGAAAAAGGTGACCAGTTTTTAACACAGAAGTGGTGGTCTTTGGCACATTTGCAAAAGGAACAATGATTTGACCAGAATTAACATTGGCAACAGAACATGAGGACAGCTATAAGGAGATGATGCCACTATTCTTGGACTTCTTGTTTCATTTCCTGAATCCCACGGAAAAATCATTTCCAAGTGTTCAACAGGAAGACCACTTCAGAGTTCTGAGCATCCATGGACCTGCATATCTTTGGACTTTGAGAAGAAACAGGAGCACTTTGAGGAAATCCATGCAGTCTTGGGTGAATGCACAAACTCTACACCATTGCCCGAGTCTTGAATTGAACACATGTTGAACGCACTATCCATGTACTACACCCAAATGCCTGAACAAAATTGTCATCATTGTGAATGAGGAAGAAAAGTCTCCATGGTTGAAGTCTTATATGGCACAAACAGAAATGTTTGTCATGTTGTTTATTAATCATCTCAATGCTAGGAGATCAGTGTGGGAATAACATAGGACCGTGTGCTAAGCCCAGTCATCTTCACCTACTTTATCATTGACCATTTCTCCATCAGAAGTCCAAATGTGGGGATGTTCTTTAATGATTATACAATGCACTGCACCATCTGCAACTAGTCAGGCACTGAAACACCTCAAGTTGAAATGCAAAAACATGAAGACTTAGGCTGATAAGTGACAAGTGACATTCACGCCACTGAAGTCCAAGACGGCTGCATCTCCATCATGAAATAATCACATCATTTCTCTTTGACAGTAAATGGCTTTACAACTGCCGAATCTATCTTCCACAATCAATAGCCTGAAGCATAGCATTGTCAATGAGATAGACATATCAATAATGTGACCACATGAGCAGGCCAGAGTCTTGTAATTCTGTATTAAGTAACTCACATCCTCTGGGCAACAACTGCCCATGAGCTACAAGTCATAAATTGAAGTATCATGCCATAGCCTCCAATTGACTGGATGATTGCAGCTCCAGGAAAATTCAAATGTTTTGACATTATCCAGGACTAAGTAACTTGCTTGAACTCAATTGATAAGAATAAAGCTGGAACCAATTTGGAATTTTTTTTTGTCAGCTGAAGTCCCTTTTGCAGGCTGGAACAGAGTTGCAATGATTTTTCCTGGGTTGGAAACAGTGAATACTTCAGCCCTCTTTGTTTTCGAAGCAGCATTACTTTCGTAAACAGCTAAATATTGCTACCTTTTGTGAGACTAAGTAAAAGCAGAACGAATGAGAAGTGCAGTAATAAGGATTTCATTCTTTGTGAGGATATCCCAAATGATTTCTCATCCATCACCTTAGCCGCTCAGCCCTAACAATACGTCAGTGGCCAACTCGATTGACACCTCATTCAGTATGTACTTCCTTTACCACTCATGGACAAGAACAATAGGGAAAACCCTCTGAAAGATGAACTCTAGCAGTGTTGTTCCCTCAACAAAATCACATACCCTCTCCAATCCAGAACTGCAAAGACAACTGATGCATGAAAATACCAACACACACAAGTGCTGATTGTTTGGTTGGTCGGCTGATCAGTTCTGATTGATTGGTGCATTATCACCATATTTGGAACTTTTGATAGTCAATCGAAAAAGGGGGCAAGATTGAATAAATTTCTTTTGCATGCAGCACCCACATATAATCGGATAAAGAGTTAAACACATCGAAATAAACACTTTTCAGTGGCTCTTGTGCTACTTTGAAGTGAGTCCATCTCTGAGCCAGGAGGCCTGATTTCAAGTCTGACCTACTCTGTAATAACATCTCTGAACAAGATGACGAGAAAATATCTAAGTGAGAACTTTATCAGTTCAAGTAATGATCTTAAGTTGATAGATATTCTTCAGCATTGCTGCCTAATAATGGAATAACACTTATGCTGGTCATTGGGCATTAACATTCAAAGATGATATCGTGTTGCAACCAGGAGGCACGTTAGAGCGGAAGGCTGAATCCTGTCAGCAACACATAGCACTCACAAAGCCACTGCATAGTAGTAGCATTAAACAGTTTGCTAAACCTGTCGTGGAGATATTTGCACCTTTTGTCTTTCTAAATAATTTGAAATGAGTCAGGTAGTTTTCAAAACCCAGAAGTGGTCACCTTTGGCATATTTGCGAGAGGACCAAACTAAAAATTGCCGCAAATTTAGATTGTCCCACGGATTATGAGGATAGCTCAAGGGAGACGGCAATACTGTTCTTGTCAGTAATAAGTGCAGGTCCCGAATCCCACTGGAAAAGTCCACTTCCAAGTTTTCTACTCGAAGACCACTTCAGAGCACTCATGGACCTGCACATGTTTTGACTGTCGGAGGAAATTCACTCAGACACGGGGTGAAGGTGCAAACTTGACACGGACAACCGCCCGAGTCTGCAGTCGAAGGAGCATCCGTTGAGATTGCGAGGCAACAGTGCTAATCACTGCGCCAATATGCCGGATCAGTTGAGTTAAGTGATCACAGGTGAACACATTTGCAATTATTTCCTTCGTGATTTGCATGTTGAGGAAAATGGTGTTGTGTTTTCTTAAGGGACTTGTCAAATAATTTGCTGATGTTCAATAGAGTTTGAAATCGATTCGACACACATTAAGGCAATTTTCTTGGGAATACCTTGGAGCTTATAAAATATCAGTCATTCTAGTGAAAGCCGAGGACAATTTCATGCCCTGTCAAAGATGCATAATTGGTTCCCTTTACTGGTGAATTCTGCTGTTGTTCTGGCATGGTCCAATAATGAGCAGGCTTGCAAAAGTTGGGGTAGGTTTGATTTACTGGGCTTGTCGAAGGATGGAGATATCATATTGGGCGGAATTTTTGGCGTGCACTCTTATCACATTGAACATCGGCATCTCTCGTTCAGCAATCACCCGGAACCGGCAAAATGCCTCAGGTTAGTGGGTGCCATTTGATACTTCAATTTGTTCAGTAAAATGGAAAACATCTGCCCTCCTGCTGCTTCACCCTCGGAATTAATTTGTGAATTTAAGATTGAAAAAAATCGTTGACTTAATTTTTGAGATCCGTCAAAGTGTTATAGCCAACATGTACTTTTGCAATCTAGTAAATGTTGTAAGATTGGTAAAATCACAATCAATACTAATTGAGCGACAAGCTCCAACAATCAAATTCCTAATCAAAACTCTGAAATCTCTTTTGACATTTTAGAATGAGGGATAATTATCGGTGAAGGCATTGTGAAAGCTCTCATTCTCTTCTTCGAAATACTGCTATTGGATCTAAGAAGAAGTACTCCTTACACATCTTGGGCACATTGTCAAGTCTTTCTTTAGTGTCAGCTAAGATTTTGAGCTCAAGGCCTGCTTTGGAACATTGATCCACCAACTTCCAATTTAGAGGCAGTTGCGTTACCACTGAAATATAGCTAATAATAGCTAAACAGTTGCCCTCTTGGATTTAAGTGTTATTTTGCTTTTTTGTATTTCTTTTAATCTTGTTTCTTCGCCTGCTTTGCAGCTTTCGGTTCAGGTCTTTCCGTTTTGCACTGGCGATGATTTTTGCAATAGAGGAAATAAATAATGATACAGCTCTACTTCCTGGTGTCACATTGGGATACCGCCTGTACGATTCTTGTAAGCTGACCCAGTTGTCGCTAAAAGCAGCTATGGCGTTTCTGAACAAACCCGAGGCAAACACGTCCTCTGCTAACTGTAAAAGCTCCTCCACTGTTTCTGCGATTGTTGCTGATGCTGGATCCACGCAGACTTTAGCAATAGCACCTTCCATCGGTACCTTTAGAATCCCAATGGTAAGAGATGGCGTTTAAGAACTTGGTTATGCAGTGTGAATAAATGTTATCAATAGTAAATGATATGCTATGTGCGTCGTCTATGCAAAATTTGAAGCGTTGTTGGGTGGTACAAACAGACAGAAGACTTCAGTTACATCCCCAATAGAATGTTCATTCGGGATGGCCGGACTGTCCAATATAATTGCGGTGGATTGCTTTATTTTTGCTCAGTCTAGCCAGAGCTTTATAACGAGGCTATGATACTTGGAGAAATTGTGGATCGCTCTCCTTCCTCTTGTTCGGAGAAATTGCTTCGAAAGTCTCATTTCAGAAATTTAGTGATGAAAACACTGAAATATGAAAAGAGAACGTTCAAACATGATTCCAAAAAAATCGCAATTGTAGTTCATTTTTCCTCTTTCCTGAGATGTGGGCAGTGCTAGCACAATCTTTGTTTCCAGTCCTCAGTGGCCTATGAGCTGAATGGTTTCCTAGGCCATCTGCGAGTAAGGTTAAAAGTGATTCACGTTATATAAACCAAAAACAGAAATTCTGGAAAATCTCAGTGGATTTGGCAACACTTGTGGAGAGAAATCACGGTTCAAGTTTCGGATCCAATGACCCTTCAGAACAAGCTGGGAACCTTTTTTTTAATACTATCGTGGGTTCATTACCGAGGCTATCTAACTATTTCAGATTTAATCCTTGAAGTTAATCTGCACTGACCAAATGCCCAATGCTAACCGCGCTCTGGGACCTTGGCTCAGTAGTTATCACTGATACCTCACGGTACTAGGGTCCCAGGTTCGATTCCAGTGCCTGCCCGTATGGAGTATGCACATGTATACTAAATTCTCTATAGAGTGGGTTGCTCTTCGGAGAGTCGGGGTGGACTTGTTGGGCCGAGTGGTCTGTTTCCCCTCTGTAGGGAATCTAATCTTCACGTTTTGCTCAGACAAAAGCATTCTACATGTGCTAAATGAGCCATATACTAAATAATTAAACTATTTTATGGGAGTTTCGCGTAATTTTAAGCAAGCCGTGACGATATTGCAATCACCTTGACATGTTTTACGCGGTTCGGGACTCTACCGCTGCGTCACAAAAGCCCCACGCTAAACATGCTTTTGTGTATCCGTTTGTCAATTATTTGATGTGTGCTTGTCATGACCAATGTTAATCTAATTTACCAGTTAATCTAATTTACCAGTATATTCCCCTCACCCCACCACCAGGAATATATATCCCTATCAGAGTTCTGGAGAGACCACTCCCTCCATGACTCCCTGGTTAGGTCCATGCCCCCCATCAACCCAACCTCCACTACAGGCACCTTCCCCTGCAACCGCAAGAAGTGCAAAATTTGCACCCATACCTCCCCCCTCACCAAGGCCCCAATGGATTCTTCCATATCCATGGCAAATTCATCTGCACCTCCACACACATCATTAACTGCATCTGCACCCGATGTGGTCTCCTCTACATTGGGGAGACAGGCGCCCTACTTGCAGGTCCTTGGCCTCCTCCATCGCCAGACCCTGACCACACAACGGCCTGGAGGAAGAGCGCCTCATCTTCCGCCTCTGAATCCTCCAACCATACAGGATGAATGTAGATTTTTCCAGCTTCCTCATTTCCCCTCCCCTCCCCCACCTCATTTCAGTCCCAACCCACGGACTCAGCACCGCCCTCTTGAACTACAATCTTCTTCCCGACCTCTCCGCCCCCATCCCCTCCGCCCCTATCACGCCTACCCTCACCTCCTTCCACCTAGTATTCCCAGCACCCCTCCTCCAAATCCCCTCCCCCGCCTGGCACACCAGCCTCATTCCTGAAGAAGGGCCTATGCCCGAAACGTCGATTCTCCTGCTCCTCGAATGCTGCCTGACCTGCTGTGTAATTTATGAGTGATCAATCCAGCCATAACGAGCATTCCTTACGTGTAAAATTGCTGTTTAATTTTTGCAAACTTTGTGTATTACCACATTTGTTCATCTCACGTTTACCTGAGACTAAACACTGGGGTTAGGTCATTAGCTTCAAAAATGAACTAATATCATTGTGAATTCCGCGCTGTGCAACTGAGTATAGCAGTTGGGAAATTAAGTTGAGGTTGTCCAGCACATTGGTGAGGCCTCGCTGGAGGTCTGTGTCCAGTTCTGATCGCACAGCCATAGGAAGCTGATGATTAAGATGGAGATGGTTCAGGTTAAGCTGGAGACGAAGGCAGTTGGGACTAGTTTCGTTTGGGATTTAATTCGGTCTGAACTGGTTGGGGCCAAGGGTCTGTTTTTATGCCGTGTGACTCTACGGCCATGATGAAGACAACTTTTGTTGAGTTAGGACCCAAAGACATTAGATAAGATGCAAAAAAGTGAAAAAAACTTCCATTTCGTTAAACAATCCAAAGAACAAGTGTATTACCCATTATTTCCTGAACTTTTGAAATTAACGAGTTGTAAAATGAAAAGGTGAACAACGTTGAATATGAATGGAATATGCACCATGTCTCCCAGCAAACAACACGATAAATAGAATGTTAAACAATGTAACACAGGTATTATGTTGTCAATTGAAATAATTCTCATTAAAACTACACAATATTTTGTTTCACTCACAGGGGCACATATAATTCATGCCTGAGAGTCAGTTAGCTTATCTTTAATGCCAGAAATCGGATGAAATTCTTCAAAGTTGGGAACCTTGAATTAAAACGAAGTTGAACATGTTGATAAAGATGGAAGGGGTTTGATTAAGAGTAATTTTTTGTTTGGGCAATTTGCAAAGCAGAATACGTAGAATTAGTGACTACATCTTGCTTTTCCTTTCCAACTATTGACTTCAATGGGGGTGGCCTATAGGCGAGATCGAAGGAAGACTGACAATATGATATTATGCAAAGTTAGAATTATTCCTAAGGTACATGGAGGCAGAGACAAAAAAAAAGAATAAGAGAATGTTCAATGACGTTCTTCATGTTAAAATACGATAATTAGAAATTATGTGTTGTGTCACCTGGGGCAAGGTAACTAAGAAAGAGCAAAACTTGGAAAGAACACAGGGGTAGAATATTTGAATACGACGTTTTGATGGTATTAATTAAGTACTTTATTATGCCTTTACGATAGGCCATTTCTTTAAGCACAGCGCGAATGCGAATTGCTCATCTCTACCAATGTCCACACGCTGACCAACCACAATTCGCTTCCTACAGCCACAAACTATAATCGAAGTACAAATGTTTTTGCTTTATTTCTGACAGGTTAGCTATTTTTCTACCTGTGCGTGCCTGAGCAATAGAAAGGAATATCCGTCATTTTTTCGAACAATACCGAGTGATTACTATCAGGCTAGAGCATTAGCCCAGCTGGTGAAACATTTTGGATGGACCTGGATCGGGACAGTTAAGAGCGACAATGACTACGGAAACTATGGAATGCAAGCCTTTGAGGAAACAGTCCAACAATTAGGTGTTTGCATAGCTTTTTCCGAGTCGTTTCATATGACACACGATCGAGAGAAATTACTGAAAACAATTGACACCATAAAATCCTCTTCTACAAAAATGATCGTTGCATTTGTGAATAAATCAAACATGCGTGCTCTGCTAAAAGAAATGATAAGACAAAATGTTAGCGGCATCCAATGGATTGGAAGCGAATCATGGGTTTCTGCGTTACTTCTCTCGCCGGAGGAAACTAAAAAGATTGCTTTTGGAACAATTGGAGTTGCAATTCGCAAAGTCGGTATACCAGGGTTGAAGGAGTTCTTAATGAAAGTTCATCCGTCTTTGTATCCAGGGAACCTCTTGGTTAAAAAGTTTTGGGAAAGTTGTTTCGGCTGCACTCTAAGTGGTGGAAACAAAACAGATTCGCGGAAAACTGAACTGGAGCTTAAGAAATGCACAGGGAAAGAAACTTTACAAAATATCCAAAATGAATTTACTGATGTGTTACAATACAGAGTCACTTACAACGTGTACAAAGCAACGTATGCGATAGCTCATGCACTTCACAATATGGCGTCATGTAAAACTGGGGAAGGACCTTTCTCCAATGGGAGTTGTGCCAATATTTCAAATTTTGAACCATGGCAGGTGAGAAACATATAATGTTGTTTGCCGATTGTATTTACATAAAAATCCAATGCGATTGTATTCACGGTTGAATATTTGCAATTAGTGTAAACGTGTTCCGAATTTGTTTTTTAAAGTTGCTATATTACATGAGAACAGTGAATTTCAAAACCAAGATTGGAGAAAAGGTTTATTTTGATGAAAACGGAGACCCTGTCGCAACATATGACATTGTAAACTGGCAACCAAATGCCCTCGGTAACATTGACATTGTAAATGTTGGGCACTATGATGGATCAGCAGGTTCGGGAGATGAATTTTCGACAAGAGAAGAGGCAATTGTTTGGAGTGGTGGTCAGAAGTCGGTAAGATTTGTGAAGAACTCCCCTTTTTTTAAACACTGCATGATTTTAATTTCAATTTCTTTTCTCGGAAACGGAAAAGTTGTATCAAGTAGGCGCCGTATGAGAAAACCAGCTCACTTGATTGACACGACATGCGCAATCATTTCCTCTCCCGCAGATGCTCTGTAGCAGCAGCTGCAAAATACCCTGCAGAAATTCATCAATGGTCTTTAGGCTGTACCTTCCAAATCCATGTCCACCTCCATCCCGAAGAACATCGGCAGCAAACGCATGAGAACACTACTACCTGCAAGTTCCCTGGCAGCTATTCATCAAGGAGGAGAAAGTGAGGACTGCAGACGCTAGAGAACAGAGTCGAGAGTGGGGTGCTGGAAAAGCACAGCAGGTCAGACAGCATCCGAGCAGCAGGAGAATCGACGTTTCGGGCAAGAGATTCCTGAAAGGCTGATGCCCGAAACGTTGATTCTCCGGCTCCTCGGATGCTGCCTGACCTGCTGTGCTTTTTCAGCACCCTACTGTCGACAACTATTCACCATGTTGATTCGGAAATGTTTCTCAGTGCCTCCCTTATGACATTGTATGTCCATCTACGGGAAATGGATTGCAAAAGGTCCGGAAGGCTGCTCAAAGGCACAAGGGGATTGATAATAAATTCTGGCCGCGCTAGAAAAGACCACAGCGCCCGATTTTTATTCCAAATCTGGTTTTCAAATCAGCCACTAAATAGTAGTACGACAAAATACATTCGAATTTATTTAGTTGTTTCCAGACTTCCATTTTCAATAACGAATTCAGTAACTCCTAGGACATATCATGAATGTAGTGACGAGAATTTTAATTCGCTAGTAGTGCCCTGGCTCCTCAACTGCAAATCTATTGCAAGCACTGTATATTGGCTTTAGAATGAGATATGAGAGGTCTCAAAATGTAACATTAAATCAAAAATGACAATCCCAACAAATGTAACAGAAATAACTATTGCTCTGTAAGCACAACTGAATGTTGTAGATTTTCCTCGTGGAATTACTAGTATTTTTCCACCATTGTCTTCATATTCCTAATCAGGTTCCTAAAGCTGTTTGTTCTGAAAGCTGCCATCAAGGAACAAGGAAAGCCGGAAGGAAAGGGCAACCCATTTGTTGTTTTGATTGCATACAATGTGCACAAGGAGAAATTAGTAACACAACTGGTAAGAAATACCATTGCGAAAGGCATTGTTGCTTAAACTTGCTACCGTCATTGCACAGGCGTTAAGGTTCCTCGTATAACGACCAAATCTGGCGTTGTTTCTTTAGATTCCGTTCGTTGCATCAAATGTCCATTGGAATTCAAATCTAACGAAAGACAGGATGTGTGCATCCCAAAGGACATCGAGTTTCTTTCCTTTTTTGAGACAATGGGAATCATTTTGGTGACACTAGCGCTGTTTGGAGCGTGCACCACTGTTGCTGTATTCGCAATATTCTACATCTACAGACACACTCCGATTGTTAAAGCTAATAACTCCGAGTTAAGCTTCCTGCTTCTTTTTGCCCTGACACTTTGTTTTCTGTGTTCAATTACATTCATTGGGGAACCTTCAGTTTGGTCTTGTATGCTCTGCCACGTAGTTTTTGGTATTAGTTTTGTTCTTTGCATTTCTTGTGTATTGAGTAAAACAATTGTCGTGGTGATGGCGTTCAAAGCAACATTTCCAGGCAATAATATGATGAAGTGGTTTGGACCAAGGCAACAACGGCTGATGGTTTACATCCTCACACTGGTACAATGTGTAATATGTACTGCCTGGTTAATTGCATTTCCACCTTATCCATTGAAAAACACTAGTCACTCTAATGAGATAATCGTCTTTGAATGCAATGTAGGATCTTCATTAGCCTTTTGTTGTGTACTTGGTTATATTGGATTTCTGTCCTGCGTGTGTTTTGTGGTAGCCTTTCTCGTTCGACAACTTCCAGATAACTTCAATGAAGCGAAACACATAACGTTTAGCATGCTTATCTTTTGTGCAGTTTGGATAACTTTCATTCCAGCTTACATTAGTTCGCCAGGGAAATATGCTGTGGCGGTTGAAGTGTTTGCTATTTTAGCTTCCAGCTTTGGTCTACTTATTTGCATTTTTGCTCCAAAATGTTATATTATTCTGTTGAAGAAAGAAAACAATACAAAGAGGAACATGATGGGCTCAGTGGCTTCGAAATAATGATTTGAAAACGTTCCTAAATAAGGCATGAATATTTTAGTGGATAACTATTTTGTCGTAAAGAGAGTGAAGCGCAATTCCATGAGAACCGAATGTCTTACCAGCACCCACTTTACACAATCGATCGTAGCCGCAATGACCAGTAAGAAGTGTAATTTTGAAGTTGGGCCATGTCTATTTAATATGGATCAAAGTCTTTTAGTTCCTTCACCACACTTAATTTCTTCATTGCACCGAGTGTCGAGGTGAAATATGTTTCGTCAATAAAAAAAAATCCCTTATGAAACTTGGTCTATTCAAGTGAGCAAAATAGATTAATCACATAATCTCACAAAACCAATTAAGAAAACAAAATCATTGTGCTCATTTAACACTGAGGGGCTCGGTCGCGGGAGGCTGTGGTGATGTGGGAATACGGAGCGTTTGGAATCTTGGAGTTTACCATTTTAGTGGTACAATGTAAAAGTAGATATTCCTTCTGTTTTAGAATTCGTTTTATATTCATCTCCCGAGGGAGGATACAAATAACCTGCTAATTCATTTCCTAATGGTGACATCTCTGCAATACATAATCACTAACGAGCAGGCTCTGTATACATATTTAATTGATATGTATGATATGTCTTAGCTGAAATATGTTGCGTATATTCTAACTGTGATACTGTAATTCACCGATATGTTATAAGTTTGGCATTTCGAAGACCTACGTTGAAAAGTCATTCATGTAATGGAATGCAGCCTGTAACATACTGCACGCATCGAGTTCTGCATCGATTGAAGCCAATAGAGATATGGAGTTTGCACATTCTCCCTGTAGGTGCGTGGGTTTCCTCCAGATGTTTCAGTTTCCTCTCACAGACCAACGATGTGCAGGTTAGATGGATTGACCGTGCAAAATTGTACCATAGTGTACAGGGATCTGTAGTTGAGGTGGATTAGCCATGCAAAAAGGCATGATTACATGGACGCGGTGGAATGCTCTTTGGAGGGTCGATGTGGAATCGATAGACCGCATGGTCTCTTTCAGCTCTGTAGGGATTCGAAAAGAAAATTACAAATTGGTTTCTCAAAACATTTATCTTTTATCCGTATGCATTAGCTACAAAAAATGTCCATGGGTTTGAATTCGTTTCTTTCGAAATAATGGTGACAGAATTATTGGTGTTGATTGTGGCCAAAAATGTAGAAACCAATATTAAACGCAGATGACTAAATATCTGTTCAGCAACTGAATCTTTCATAGAGTGATTGTAGACGCATTTTTGGAAGTCTTACTTGTCAGTCTTATTCAGTTCCTTTGAACTGAATTCTGTGTGTGGGAGGAGTCAACAAGCCTAGATGATATATTTGTCCACTTTTCTTAAAATATCAAGACCTTAGGGGAGGCTTCCAGGAGGAGAGTGCAACCATCTTTGGAAGATTGCCGATCCTGGGATGGAGCATGGTTTCTCAGGGACTGAGATATTTGATGGCGGTGTTCGTGCGAGGTCATACTCCTGCTTCCTGGATCAATCAGCATCGAAATAAATTTACATCTTCGCAGTCAATAACCAGACTTTAGCTGTGAGGTTTCTAGGCAGCAGAGGTAACTATGAATCCCGTTTCTGTACATAAGTCAAAATGTTCTTCATTGCTATTCGATTGAAGTATAACATGTAGAGGAGTTTTATCACATTTTTGCAGCACATCCGTAAACCAATGTCTCGGGAACTCGGGGCGGCTGTGTTCTGTCTGGACTTGGTACCAGCTCTCATTGCTACTTGTAATCCCATACTGGCCAAAAATGGTGAACTGTAGAAATTTGTTAAGTTTTCCACCTCTTGGATTAAGCAGTGTTTGGTCATGGGCAGCTTTAAGAATCCGAAATATAACTGAAGCTGTGGACAAACTATCCGTTGGCTAGAACTACACTTAGCACAAAGTTCTTGGAGGCAAAGCATAGCACCACTAAGTCCCGCAGAGCACTGATCACAGTCCAACAATGGTCAGCCACTTTAGCAATGAAATCCATCCATCAGAAGACCAGAAATGCAATGATCACACAGTGTTTGGTCCCATTTGGAAGCACACAGAAAATCGAGCAGTTTGTGCCCGTATGCAGATTGTTTTCAGGCCTGGGACGACCGGGGCATTGGTTTAAGGTAAAGAGTAGAGGGTTTAGAGGAAATATGAGAAAACAATCCTGTTCATCCAGAAGGTGGGGAGAGTCTTGAATTCACTGTAAATTAGGGTGGTTGTGGCAAAAACCGTGCTAGTATGGAAGAAGTATTTAGATAGGCCGCTATGAAGGCAAGGCATATAAAGCCATGAGCCAAGTGCTGGAAAAGACGATTACATTATTTCGTACTGGTTTATCACTGGTGCGTCTGTGATGTCCTGAATGGACTTTTTCTGCGCTGCTTATGTCTCTGTGTCTAATGCCATGTACTTACTAGAAAGTAAGAGCATGTTAAAAACCAAGAATAGCGTCAGGGCGTAATTCGCTTCTGGACTCCCGATACCCTTTTTGCCATCAACAAGGCCCAAGTCAGAAATGTGACGGAGTTTGCACCACTTCTCTGGATGATTGCTGCTCCAAACATACTCGTGAAGCTTGATACCATCCACGACAAAGCAGCCGACTTGGTTTTCATCTTGTCCCAAACATTTCTTCCCTCCTGAACGAATGCACAGAAACACAAGATATGATGCTAAAATTCACCAAGGCTGCTCCAAATGCACCTTCCAAACCCACGACAAGTACATCTATGACCATGCTGTTCCTTGAATAAGTTTAGGTTGTCCTTGTTTCCCCCTCCCAAGAAGCGTTGTAAAGACTCTGCGTTTATCTACTTGAAGAATATTTGAAGTTAAAAAAAAACCTTACACAGTAAAAGATGAGTGACCAATATTCCTAGCTCGGCTTGGTTTGGTTTGGTTTTAGCTAGCAGTCAGTGGTGAAGTTATTAGATCCAAAGAAGCAGGTCCATGCTGATCCTCCCTCTCCCTGACACCTCTCAAGTCAGAACCTGTGTTTGATTTCACCTTCTTTTGCCACAGGGTGTTTCCGGGCATTGTTGTATGAATTTGGAAGAGCACAATATTAGGACAGTCTGTTGGGTTTTCGGATAGGTTAAATTATTCTGTTCTGTTCTCTTCTGTTTGTGTTTCATTAGGTAATATTTCAAATAAATTCTGTGTTGATAAACCTAAGTGGTTGGGCCAGCTGCATCACTCCTGAAATATCCATTTCACACTTGCTTAAAAACAACTAGCAAAGGTAGGGTCTGGCTTACTTCCTTGAAAGTTTTGAGGATATCTGGCCTGGTCCAGAACACATCTAGAAGGACAAGGGCAGCGGGTACATGGAAGCATCACCTCCTGCAATTTCCTTACGAATTCACTCAGCATTCAGACGTGGAAATATATTGTCGTTCATTCAGCTGCTTGGTTAAAATCATTAAACTTTCTCCCTGACAGCACTGCAGGGTTTTATAAACTAAAATAGAACATGCTAGAAGACAGTTCAACACCAACCTCTGAAGGAAAACTAGACATTAGCAAAAATTGCTGACCCTATCAACTTTGTCATATATCATTTTAGACATTTTTAAAATTTAAAATTTAAGATCATTTGCATTGCTGCAGCATGCACTGGACTGATGTGCTGTTTCTTAAGATTGCGGTTCGGTTCATGAGCTCTTTTAGCCGAAGATTCTTTCTTGATTTTTCATTCAATGCTGAATCTATGTGATAGATAAGAGTGATATTAAAGCATTTTATATGATACATATCTAACATTATATATATTTCTGTGCCTGTGGGAGCCTGACAATTAATATTACCAGAAGATTGGTGTCTGCATCCGTTGGTTTTTTCACTCACGATGGCATTATCAAACAGTTTACCCACACACCACTGCATGGCATCCTGTTTCAATTGCATTCCTCTTTTTTAGGGGTCAGAATAGCCATGCGTTATAGAGCAGAATCATCTCCTTTCCAGTTCCCTGTAATTAAAGATGTAGACAATATCAAGCATCCCTCAGATAATGTGAACATTACGTCAGCCTGTGTCAGTTTCCATAACAAGCACTGCACCTCCTTGTTAGCTTGTAAGGGCCATTCAGATTTTGTAATGATTTGGAGATGCTGGTGTTGGACTGGGGTGTACAAAGTTAAAAATCACACTACACCAGGTTTTAGTCCAACAGGTTTAATTGGAAACACAAGCTTTTGGAGCACTGCTTCATCAGGTCGTTCTCGAATACACCATTGTAAAATACAAAATTTATAGCAAAAGTTTACAGTGTGATGCAACTGAAATTGTACATTGAAAAATACCTTGATTGCTTGTTAGTCTCTCATCTGTTAGATTGACCCTGTTAGTTTTACTTCTTTCATATGTAAATCACAAATTATTAAAAAATACATTCTCAACTGAACTTTAACAATTGGTGTCAGACGAGATAATATATTGAAGATGTTAGCACCCCTGTGTGCTGCTGTCTGTGTCATAATGTTTAGGCTGATTCTAATCCAAAAAATAAATTAACAGAATTTTACATGGATTCATGCAATTTTTGAGCAAAGTGTACTGTAACTCTGTAAGTACAAATTCACCTCACAAAGTTATATGCGTTTGTGTGCATGAGTGTGTGTGTGTGTGTGTTGGGGGTGGTAGTGGCGGTGGTTGTGGTTGTGAGTGCCTGTGACAGAGTGTATATGTGTGTGTCTGAGTGTAAAGTGGTATAAGTCGGTGAGAGGGTACACGTGGGAGTGTGGTACTGTGAGTGTCTGTAGGAGTGTCTGTGTGTGTGTGTGTGTGTGTGTGTGTGTGTATAGTGTAATGGGATCACCTGTAGTGTGACATGAACCCATGATCTCGGATGAGGCCATCTCCATGGGTACTGAAATTAGCTATCTGCCCCTGCCCAGCCACGTTTCGCTGCTGCATGTCCCAAAGTCCACCTTGGAGCATGGTCACCCAAAGGTCCGAGGCCAAATGTCCCAGACCGCTGAAGTGTTCTCTAACTGGGAGGGAACACTCCTGTCTGTTGATTGTTATGCAGTGCCCATTCATCCATTGCCATGGCCTGTGCTCCGTTTCACCAATGTACCATGACCCAGGGCATCCTTGCCTGCAGCGTATGAGATAGACAACATTGGCTGAGTCGTATGAGTACCTGCCATGTACATGGTGGGAAGTGTCCCCATGCATAATGGTGGTATCCATGTCCACACTCTAACATGTCTTGCAGTGTCTACAGTGACAGCATTGTATGGAGTTGTCTTGAAAGCTTGGCAGTGTTTGCGGTTTGGTGATTGTTTAAAAGCAAGGAGTGGAGGTGTGGGGAAGGTCTTGGCAAGGTGCTCATCCTCATTGATAATATTTGCAGGTTGCGAAGAACATGGCATAGCTTTTTAGCTCCTGGGAAAGTACTGGCCATGAAGGGTACCCTGTCGGCTGCAGCATGTGTCTGACTCCTGAGGAGGCCATTACGGTTCCTTGTTGTGGTTCATTGGAACTGGCAGTCGATGAGTTGAGCATTGTACCCCTTTCTTATGAAGGCATCCTTGAATACTTTCAGGTGCCCATCACGTTCCTCCTCATCTGAACAGATCCTGTGTATGCATATGGCTTGTCCTTAGGGGATGGCTGTTTTAATATGTTTTGAGTGGAAGCTGGAGAAGTGTAGCATTGTAAGGTTATCCGTGGGTTTGCGGTAGAGTGAGGTGCTGAGGTGCCCATCCTTGGATGGAGGTGCATGTGTCCAAGAATGAGACAGACAGTCGAGAGTAGGCCATGATGAGTTTGATGGTGGGATGAAACTTGTTGATATCACTATATAGTTTTATCAGTGACTCCTCACCTTGGGTCCAGAGGAAGAAGATGTTGTCAATGTGCCTGATGAATAGTGTTGGTTGGAGGTCCTGCGTAGAGAAGGAGTTTTGTTCAAATATGTGCATGAAAATATTGGCCTATTGGGGTGCCAATTTTGTCCTCATGGCTGTTCCATGTGTCTGGATGAAGCACTGGTTGTCAAAAGTAAGACGTTGTGATTGAGGATAAAGCAAATGAGTTGTGGGACGGTGTTCGGAGATTGGCAGTTGCTGGTGTTGAGTACTGAGGCTGTTGGCATGATGCTGTCATCGTGGGGGATGCTGGTGTAGAGTGCTGAAACGTCCATTGTGATGAGGAATGTTCCCAGTTTCACTGGTGCACATGTCTGAGTTTCTGTAAGAAATCTGTAGTGTCGCGACAGAAGCTGGGGATCTCCTGTACATTGGGTTTCAAGATGCCTTTAACATAGTGAGAGTGGTTCTCACACAGAGTCCTATTGCCCGATATGTTGGGATGTCCTGGTGTGTTGGCTTTGTGTATCTTCAGAAGGCAGTAGAAGTCACATACGCGAGAAGTATGTGGGATGAGGGCGCATAGGGAATGCTGAAGGACTGGATCCAAAGTCCTGATCAACTTGCTTAGTTCACAGGCATGCTCTTTGGTCGGATCAGCCGGTAGTTGTTTGTAATGTTCCTGATTGTTCAGTTGCTGGTACACTTCCTTGCAGTAATCTTTTCCATTCTGAATGATGATGGCTCCTCCTTTATCTGCTGGTTTGATGACAATGTTGTGATTGGTTTTGAGAGCATGGATGGCGTTGCATTGTGATTGGGTAATATTCTGCTCTACCTTATGGTACAGCTGATGAATCTGGCATTTATATACTTCCTGATGATTTGAGCATCTATGTCAAGCCCAGAGCAGTGGCCCTCTGATGGCATCCAAGTTGATGCTTCCTGTAAGCGCTTCTCTACGAATCGCTGCGATGACTGTTCTGGTTCATTGGTGGGCTAATTGGGATCACTGCTGGCATCTTGAAAGAATTCCTGGAGTCTCATTTGTCTGATGAATTCCACTGTGACTGCTGCAAGAACCATGGGGTCCATTTTGGTGGTGGGGAAGAAATTAAGACCTCTGCTCAGGAGTTCAATCTCTTCTGGTCGAAAGGTGTGGTCTGATAAGTTGACAATTGACTAGCCCACAGTGATAAAATTATCCACTGTGGTGCCAGGGTGGCACCACTACTTGTGAAAATGTCAAGTTTCTTCAGTTTTTATTCTTGGTGTGCATGTACATGGTGTAGTTTTGTCATCTTGTCTGTTTGGCAATATCACATAATTGCACTGCTGTATCCTGAGTGCAGGTTGAGAGTGTGGACTCCATCTGAATTTCAAGGTTGTGGAGTCTGCTGTAGAGTTGATGCATGAGATGATTGAAGGGTTTGCGAGAGGTGTGGTGGCAACGTTTCTGCATAGTCTGTGTTGTAGGTCGACTTGAGCAGGTTCATGATCTGAAATCCTACAGACACACACTCTCACACTCACACATGTACCCGCTCACAGACTTATACCCCTTTACACTCGCACATGTATATATACACTCTGTCACAGGCACTCACAACAACAATTAGTCCTCACCCCACACCCTGCGCCCCCCTGCCCCCCACACACACACACATCCCCACATGCATCAATACAAACATAAGTTTTTGAGGAATTTGTACTTGCAGAGTTACATTATACTTCGCTCAAAAACTGCATGAATCCATGTAAGCTTCTGTGAGTTCATTGTTTAGATTGGTATCAGTCTAAACATTATGGCACAGACAGCATCATATAGTGGTGCTAACACCTTCAATCCATTATCTGGGCTGACACCAATTGTTAAAATCCACTTGCGAATGTAACTTTTTTAAAAAAAATGTGATTTACATATGAAAGAAGTGAAACTAACATGGCCATTCTAACAGATGAGAGACGTAACAAACAATCAAGGTATTTTTCAATGTATAGTTTCAGTTACATCACACTGTAAACTTTTGGTATAAATTCTATGTCTTACAATGGTGAACTCGACAACCATCTGATGACAGAGCAGCGCTCCAAAAGCTAGTGTTTCCAATTAAACCTGTATACATAAAGTGTATACATGATAGATTTCCTTCCCTAAAGGACATGACTGAGAAAGCCGAATACTTTTTATGATCAACAATGATTTAAAAGAAACGATTACGGTAGCTTTTATTTCCAGATTTCTTTTTCTGTTTAATTTCACCATCTGATGTGATGAAATTTGAACCCAACAGGTCAGACCATCAGCCTGACTTTTAAGCTCCGTTGAAGAGAAAAGTGTCAACTCAACCCTAACGATCTTAAACTCGTCAAGATTATTCAGCAATTGCTGCCTAATAACTAAATCACATCTTATAGTGGTCATTGCCGCAGGGAGTGGAGTGCATCATTTCCCCCTTCAACTCTATTTTGATTTAGTCCCTGCCCTCCCCTTCACTGTTTGGCTCGTCACAGGCCACTCGGGTGTTTTCCTATTTTCCTGGTGGTGGAAACTGAATAAAGATTTGTACACTTTGTGTCTTTCACTGTGTCTCACACCTGCACACACACACACCATGGGTGCCTGGGAAAAAATAAGCACTACCGCAGTTAGGCGGTAGTGTGGGGGATAATTTAAAAAAAACAAAAAAATACACAGGAGGTAGAGGTGGGCACTGGGAGGCATGGAGTGTTTTATTTCAAAGAAAGAAAGAAAAAGAAAGAAAAAAAGAAAAAATATAGTGGTCATTGCGTACTCACATTAAAACATAATAACTATTTCAGGGCTGAAGGCTGAACTCTGTCAATGAAACATTACACTCACAAAGCCACTGCATAATAGCAGCATTAAACAGCTTGATTAACCTGCAGTGCAGATGGTTGAGGTAATTTGTTCATGTAAATAATTTGAAATAGACCAGACAGTCTTCAAAGATCTAATTTGGCACATGTTCGAGCTTGTCTTTGTACAAGGAACAATTATTTGACCCGAATTAACATTGCCTCACAGAAGATGAGCACAGCTGAAGGGAGATGAAGATGCTGTTGTCGTTCCTAGCAATTGCGAGTGTTGCACTCTTGTTTTGTGGTCCTGAATCCCACTGGTAAATGCACTTCAAATTTTCAACTGAGAAAATACTTCGGAGATCTTAAGATACATTGACCTGCAAATTTTTGGACTTTGGGAGAAAACTAGAGCACCCAGAGGCAGACACAGGGAAAATGTGCAAATTCCACAACGGCAGTCGCCTGAGGTTGGGACCGATCCCAGGTCCCTGACAGCAGTGGTAACCACACTGCGCTTCAACTGGATTGAAGGTACACAGATGCCTATGTTTGCAATTATTTCCTTCATGAGTCTCATGTTGACTAAACTGGTAAGGTGTGTTCCTTAGGGACTAACCAAGTAATTTATTGATATTCAACAGAGATTGAAATTGATTAAGCACTCATTGATTAAGCACACAAAAATAGCGACTTTTTAAAATAAAAAGTCAGTCAACCATCCTACTGTCAGCCGAGGACAATTTCTTGTCCTATCGATAATGCATTACTGGTTCCTTTTAGTGCTGAATTCTGCCGCCGCCCTGACATTGTCCAGTAATGAGCAGGTTTGCAAACGTTGGGGTAAGTTTGATTTACTGGGCTTATCGAAGAATGGAGATATCATGCTGGGTGGAATTTTTGGGATGCGTTCTTACCACGTAGAACATCGACACCTCACATTCAGCATTCACCCGGAGCCGGCAAAATGCCTCAGGTTGGTGAGTTTGTTTAATAAAATGGAAAACATCTGTCCTCATGTTGGTTCCCATGAATTACTTTGTGAAGTTCAAGTAAAAGAAAATTGTCAACTTCATTTTGAGACTTGTCCCAAAATGTGTAATAACCGATCAGGTACTTTTGCAATTCAGTTAATGTAACGGTAGCAATACAGCCATCATTGTAAGTATCGCCAGCTCCCACAATTAGTCTTGTGAGCAAAACTCATGAACCTATTTTAGCATTTTGGAATGAGAGACAATTGTTGGTTAAAACATTTTGAGATTCCTGCTGTTTTTCGAAGGCTTTCATTTTGGCAGCACGGTGACTTAGTGGTTAGCACTGCTGCCTTGCAGTACTAGGGACCTGGGTTCGAATCCAACCTTGGATGACTGTCTGGAGTTTGCATGTTCTCCCTGTGGCTGTGTGCTACGATTTCCTCCTCTAGTCCAGAAATATGTAGGTTAGGTGAATTGGCCATGCTCAATTCCCTTCAGTGTTCAGGGATGCTGAGATTAGGTGCATTAGCGAGGGGTAAGTGTAGAGTAATGGGGTAGGGAAATGGATTTGAATGAGATACACTTTAGAGGATTGGTGTGGACTTGTTGGGATGAAGAGCCTGTTTCCCCAGTATAGGGAATCCATGATTCTGCTAGAGGGATGATCTGGAATCCCTATAACATCTTATTTAAAAGTTAACACATTGGCAGGTCTTTGGTTAATGTCCATTAAGGTTTTCTGCTCAAGACTCTACGTTGAAACTTAGGTCCACTAATTCCCCATTTATAGACAGTTATGTTACCACTGAAAAATAATTACGCAGTGGTCCGGTCGGATATAATGTTTATCGTGTAATTTTAAAATCTTGAAGTTTTATGAAGTCTGGGACATACTGCATGCATAGTTTTCTACTTTGGTTGAAAACAATAGAGATTAGATCTTGTTTCAACAGGTGTATCCAGTATTTGTGCACATGAGCAAAATATGTCTGTGGACAAATAAAGGCAAGATAAGTGTTGGTGTTCATTGTGGGCAAAATTACAGAAATGATAACACAGTCCAAAATTAATGCTGTCTGTCGTTGATCTGGAATTTTCTCTGTCAACAGGAGTATAGAGTCATAGAGTCATAGAGATGTATAGCACAGAAACAGACCTGTTGGTTCAACCCATCCATGCCGACCAGTTATCCCAACTCATTCTAGTCCCACCTGCCAGCACCTGGCCCATATTCCTCCAAACATTTCCTATTCATATACCCATCCAAATGTCTTTTAAATGTTGCAGTTGTGCCAGCATCACCATTTCCTCTGGCAACTCATTCCATTAACGTATCACCGCCTGTGTAAAAAGGTTGCCCCTTCAGTCCCTTTTTATATCTTTCCCCACTCACCCTAAACCTTTGCCCTCTAGTTCTGGACTCCCCCAACCCAGGGAGAATACTTTTTCTATTTATCCTATCCATGCCCCTCATAATTTTATAAACCTCTATAAGTTCACCCCTCAGCCTCTGACGCTGCAGGGAAAACAGCCCCAGCCTGTTCAGCCTCTCCCTGTAGCTTAAATTCTCCAACCCCGGCAACATCCATGTAAATCTTTTCTGAACCCTTTCAAGTTTCACAACATCTTTCCGATAGGAAGGAGGCCAGAATTGCACGCA
This sequence comes from Hemiscyllium ocellatum, assembly GCF_020745735.1. Lineage (NCBI taxonomy): Eukaryota > Metazoa > Chordata > Chondrichthyes > Orectolobiformes > Hemiscylliidae > Hemiscyllium > Hemiscyllium ocellatum. The sequence goes on along the minus strand of NC_083413.1, from coordinate 18,907,921 downwards.
ATATTCCAACAGTGGCCTAACCAATGTCCTGTGCAGGTGCAACATGACCTCGCAATGCCTGTACTCAATACTCTGACCGATAAAGGAAAGCATACCTGATCATATTTTTGCTCACCAAAAGTATTGTTGTCTCCACCCATTGCGTTACTCACTCGTACGGCATCAATAAACAGTTGATCCTCGACCCTACTGCCACGCATCTGGGTTTTGCTGCCTCCTCTTCGGATTAATGACAGCTCTGGATTACACACTAGTAGTCATACATGGTATCATTCATCTATCACATGCCCTCAATACGATATTAGCCAATGCCAGTTTCCATGACCAGCTTTACACTTCCATGCCTGCTTCAAGGAGCCATTCATTCTTGGGAATGCAGTGCTCAATTCTGACTGACGTGGCCCTCCTGGTGCAGCTGCTTTCGATCCCATTCAGGACATTTGTGTCAAAATGTGTCTAATTAATGAGTTTCTACCATGAATACTCGTGATGTGATTGCCATTTATGAAATATTGGATATGAACTTAATCAATACTAAGTTTGATAGATCAAATCAGGGAATTGAATTTTTTGTGACAATCATTCCAGGTTCAGTAACTATCCAATAGTTGCTGACCTTCTCAATCAACTTGATTCATAACTTTTTTTTCCTGGCCTGCTCATCTTTTCCTTAATACAGACAATTCTCTCCCATTGCTTCGCAGTCTGAACGAGGACTTTCAGAGTGTTAAAATTAAACATTTGTGATACCCTCCTCTGACTTTAACCATTTTTGCTCAGTTTCCCCAGCTAGGTGTCACTGCCAATGACACCTTTTTGCTCAAACCATAGAGTAGTTGTCGAAGTCCCTTTAACATACTTCATGTGCCTTTGCACTCCCGCATCATCTTCTGACCCGCACACATTTCTAGTCAGTTTCAGTTATGGCTGCTGCTAATTAGCTTCAGAAATTTTATTCTGCAGATATGTTTCACCCAATTAAAAAAATGGGATTTTTTTCATTGGAATGTGGGCCGATGAGAGGTGACCTTTTAGAAGTTTATAAAATAATGAGGGATAAAGAAAACGTTAATGGTCGTTGGCTTTTCCTTCAGGTGAGGTATTTCAAGATTAAGGGGCACATTTGTAAGGTGAGAGGAGAAAGATTTTAAAACAACATGCGGGGCATCTTTTGCACACACAGCGTGGTGAGCATGTGTGATGGATCTCCTTAGGAAATGTGTGATGTGGGCACAATTACAACGTTTGTAAGACATTTGGATAAGTACATTCGAATAAGAAAGGTTTGGAGTAGGCAGGTGGGACGAATGTAGTTTGGGAATATGTTCAGCATGGACTGGTTGGACTGAGGGTTTTGGTTTTGTCTTCTATGTCTTGACTTTATACTGAATTTCATTGTTAGAATTTACTCTCTTCAAGAGAAGTTCAGACATAGAAGCCAGGAGGCTATACTCAAGCTTCATTAAAACTAATCAGATCTCACTTAGAATGCCACCAAGACTGTCAATATTATTGACAAAAAATAGTGAGAGATTGCCATCATTTCTGTTCCATAACTTCTGGAATTCACCTATGCCTAGTTAATCATGGAAGATCAGAAGTTAATGTCAGGGATTACACGGTTCCCGACATTTGCCATTGATTCCCGACTTCCCCACCCACTCACAATCAAGTAGAATTTGCTTAACTGGCAAAAACCTTTTATTTTTCACTATTTGACTCCTTGAGAAAAAAATTGCAAATATTTGTGATTTGTTCAATAATGTGTAACAGTACTTCTGATTTACACTACTTTGATAATGACTACTGAATGCTGCAATTAATTCTGAAAAACTGAATTCATATATGCCACATATCAAATTTTACCAAATGACAAAGTTATGTTTTTGTGAAGGAACATTTTTAAAGTAATTTCCCCCTTGATTTTATATTTTATACTTCAATCTCACATACGTTTCTAAATCATTTGTTTTGACCTTGATCAAGTTTCAATTACCAGTTAAAACAAATAAATATGTTTTAGTTTTATGCTTGCTGTCAGCGAACATGCTACAATGTGGTTGACCAATGATCTTGCTTCATTATATTGCTATTGTTTGACAACTAGTGATCCCAATGCCTTGGCAACAGCTTCAAGCTAATGTCTGGAAGAGGAAATTCCATGCGACAGAGGTCACCAGAAATTTGTGGAGCTCGATATCTGGCACATCCATAGTTACAATGAGATGAATGACTTTCATCACAGCAATGCTTTTCATGGTTTATTATTAAATGATCATGCAAGAAAGACTCAGTTGGTTTTCTGGTTTTTATGCTGTTAGCTGTGACTCAGAAGTTTGTGAGTTTACAATCCAATCCAAATTATTGAACCCTTGTTTGAAACTGCTATTTCAGTGCATTATATTTCTCATTTGTCCAAAGAAATGCAATTGTTTCACCAATTAAAGTAGAGGATCTTATTGTAGCATTCGAAAAAATATGTAGGTGGGACAATGCAGTAGGAGGCGGTTTTGATCACCACAAGAGCAGCTCTTAGCAACAGGAACTCTCTACTCGCACAGCATCAGCTCCTGCCACTGGCCTTTGTTTCATTTATTTCACTGAAGACTTCCCGCTTTCCAGTTAAGTGCCTAAATAGCACTAAACATTATGGGCCTTCTCTAAATCATGCATGCGATACGAAAAGCTGCGGGGCCTTCCTCAATGCTAGTATAGGATAACATGCACCCAAGGTCTCACCAAGCCGATCTCGTACTTGCCCCGTCAGGGTGTTTTGCAAGTTCCCAGGGGCAAGAGTTATTGCTGGACCGCACATCAGGAATGCCAAGTCCACACAGATATGACCTCCTCCACTCATCCATCTCACCTTCCCCCTCTCATTTGCTGCTGACTTTGCTGCTGTTTCCTCACTAGCTTCATATCCCCACCATCACTCACCTTTATTTGGACCCATGTTGATCCTGGGTCTGTGGTCAGTGTAATACTGGCATCAGCCCCTCACTGTTGGAAGTGCTTCAATGAAGAATAGACCATCTCCACCTGTTTCACATAGGTTCCATAGGAAGGAGGACCCTCTTGCTCACTCCTCTTTGATCATGGGAAAGATTAATTTGCTAATTGACTGCAAGTTGACATGCATTCTTTCCCAGAAGGAACCAATCTTTACCATCTGTCGAACAGACCATTACCTCCCTTAAATGTCACCTTAAGTGTGAGGAACCATCTTGCCATGCTGATAAAATAGCAATTAAATGAAGTATATTATTCTTGTTTTCAATTTAGTCTGCTGTTCTATTTAATGCATTGGCCAGTGTTGTTTTAATTTACTTATTTGCTTGCTCTTTGCATGTATGGTTTTTGGAAACTTGAGTTATACTTTTGCTTCTGGCCTATTTCTAATTAAGACGATATGTCACAGGAGCAGAAGTAGGCCATGCGGCCATTGATTCTGCCCCTCCATTCAATTAGGTCATGCCTGATTTTATAATCTCAATTACATTTTCTTCCCTTTCCTTCAAAATACTTGATTCCTCATTGATTAAACAACTGTTTTTTTCTCTGTCCTGACTGTAATGATTGACTGAGCTCCCCATGGACCCTCTGAGAAGAAATGTTTCCTTTTCTTTGTCTTAACTATCTGGTCCCATATTCAGAAAATTGTTGTTCTGGTCCTAGACACTTCCACAATGGGAAGCAACCTTATTGCTGCTTTTCTGTGAAAATCCCTAAAAGTCTTGGATATTTCAATAATTCTTGTTCTCAAACATCTGTATTCCAGTGAGTCTAGTGCCAATCCACTCAATCGCTACCCATAAGACAACCCCTCCATACCTGATATTGGCAAATGAATGTTCTCTGCACTGCTTCCAAAACTAATTTATGATTCCTTAGATAAGGGTCCAATATTCCATTTCCTTCTGTAGTACCCATTGAACTTTCAAATTAGCTTTTTAAGATTCATGATTGAAGATTACCATATCTCTCTGTTCAGCAGATTTCTGTCATCTTTCTCCATTGAAATCATGTTAAACTTCTGAAATTTTCCTGTTAAAATGCACAACCTTACATTTCCACACGTTATACCATATGCCATTTTTTTTGCCCACTCACTTAACCTGTCAGTATCCTTCTGCAGACTCCTTGTCTTATCCTCACCTCCTGCCTTTCCCACTATGTTTGTGTCATCCACAAACGTAGCTTTAGTATGTCACTCTGCAGGCCCAACTCATGAACATTTTGCAAATAATCATCATCATGGTACTGACCACACTTCCACACCATTAGTTGCAGGTTGACATCATGATAATACTCACTTGTCTGAACTCTCTGTCTTTTATTAGTTATCCATTCCTCTATCTATGCTTATATACTATCCCCAACTCTTGTCCTATTAAGCAGTCTAAAGTAGAATCTCTCATCAAACACCTTCCCAAAATCCAAATGTATTACATTGACTGCTTCCTTTTTATCAATCATTCTTGTTATCGCCACAAAAAATTGTACTAAACCTATATTGTGATTCTTGGATTAAATATTTGAGAATATAACATAAAATTTGGCTTTTTGAGTTCACAGTCACTTGCAGATGCAACCATAGAATTATAGAATCATAGAGCTATAGAATTTTACAGTACAGAAGGAGGCCATTTGATTCATCATGCTTTTGCTGACTCCCAACAGAGCTAGCCAGCTATTCACTTTTTCCAGTCCTATCTCCGTAGCCCACTGAATTAATCACATTCAAGTGTATATCCAGCTCTCCTGGAATCTGCCTCCTCCATTCTTACAGGCAGCACATTCCAAATTCTAACAAATCATGGAGTGTCTCCTCCTCACAGTTCTAGCTCTCATGCTGACAATATTAATACTGTGTCACTTTCTTGTTTTCTTTTGTTCTTGAGTATAAGCAGTAGTTGGTACAAATCTCTAATTCTGTGTGAGCTAAATATACTTGCCATTCCATCTCAAAAGGACATGCATAAACCACATTGTTGTGGGTGTGGAGGTGTATGTTGGCTATACAGGATAAGGATAGTAGATTTCCGTGCCGAAAGGGCATTCCTGAAACAGCTGATTGTTTATGACTACCAGTGATGGTTTGACAGTCACCATGTCATTGGCTTTTAATTCCAGACTTTTTTTTAAATTTAAGTTTAACATTTAAAGCCATTACCTCAGAACATTACCTGGCTTCAAAGCTGCAAATAAGTAGAAAACTGTGAGAGTGATTGTGCAATATGTTAATTTCAATTTAAGGATGTGTTTCTCAAGTTGAGGAATTTTTGTCGGGTCATCAAAAATGAGTCTTTATCCAACTCCTTAACCACTCTGCCCTGACCATAGATTAGCAGCCTGCCTGATTGGCACCCACCCAACACTTTCCACATGCACTCGGTTCACTCATAATATACAGGCACAACAGAGAACACTATTAACGAGATGCACCATAGCACTCTTCTGGCGCCGGCAAAATGCTTCAGGTTGGTGGGTAATATAAGATGTCGAGAGTGTGGTGCTTGGAAAGCACAGCAGGTCAGGCAGCATCCGAGGAGCAAGCGAATCAACGATTCGGGCTAAAGTCCTTCCTCAGTACTGAGGTCATTCCTTCATCCTCACTATAAGATACTTCATTTTCGAATAGGAGATGTTTACCGGTTAAGGCGTTGTGAGAGCTCTCTTCCTTTTTGTCGAAATACTTCCCTCGGATCTAAGGATGATCGTCGGGGATCCCCTTCATGTTTTCTTTGAAATCGCGCACACAGTCAGGTCTTTGCTTAATATGAATTAAGATTCTGTGCTCAAGTCTCTGCGTTAGCATACGGATTCATCAAGTTCCAGCTTTGATTCAACGGTTGTACCACCAAGTTATCGCAAATCATAGCTACGCTGTGGTCCTCTCTGATATAATTGTATCATTGCTTTCCCTGTGTTTTTGTTAAATCTTGTTTCTCCGCCTTCTCTGCAGCTTTCGGCTCAGGCCTTTCCGCTTTGCATTGGCGATGATTTTTGCAATCGAGGAAATAAACAATGACACAGGTCTGTTTCCCGGGGTCACTCTGGGATACCGCAGATACGATTCTTGCAATTTGCTACAGTTATCGTTAAAAGCAGCTATGGATTTTCTAAACAGTCCAGAGGCAAACACATCCTCTGATAACTGTAAAAAGTCCTCCACTGTTTCTGCGATTGTTGCTGACGCTGGATCTACCAAATCTTTAGCAATAGCACCTTCTATTGGTACCTTCAGAATCCCTATGGTAAGAAATGGCGTTTAATAACTCGGTTGCAGAGTAAACAAATGTGAGTTAACTGTATATAATCTGATGTTATATGCGTCATTTACTCCATTTCTACAAAATTCGTAACTCTTTTTGATGATCCAAACCAGACCAGAATCTTTATTTTCTAACCGGGTTATTATTTTTCTTCGAAGATATTGCTTCAAAAGTCTCATTTCAGAAAACAGGTGAGGAAAGGAAGCAAGTTATGATAATAGAACTTTTCAAAAATGATTCCAAAAAACTGGCAAATTCGGTTCGTTTTTATTCTTTCACGAGATGTGGGCAGTGCTGACAAAATCAATATTTGATTCCCTCCCCAGTAGCCCGGGAGATGAATCTCTTCCTTGATCACCTGCAACCGACGTTAGGGGTGAAATATGCACAAAGTCTGTCCAGCAGCTAACGGCACCATCAATAGAATACTGAACTGCACGAAGCAAACATTACGTTATACACTAAAATAAGTCTTATTTAAACAATAAAGTGTCTCAGCTTTGGCTTGCTGGCGGATGCGTAATTCATGCCTGAGACACAGTGTTGCTTCCAGAAACCAGGTGAAAATTTTCAAAGCTGTACTTCATAACCTTGAATTATATTTTAAGAAAAGTATAATGCTGGACACGTTGCTAAAGATTTAAGGTGTTGGATGGAGAGGTATTTTAAGTTTGGGTAATGGTGTAAGAAAAGTCATGTACAATTAGTCACATATCCAACACCTTTTTTTCCTTTCCATCCATTGACTTCACTGGGAAGGGACAAATGGCGAGATCGACGATGGACCCTCAATACTATGTTGTGAGCTCTTTTGGAATACGAATCGAAAACTAATTCTGAAACAAGCAGAATATTCACTTTTCCGCATTACCGCCAACATAGTAAACTCAAAGATTCCAAAGCCTTTCCTCTTCCCACCACCACCATCACCCAACCGTCCCGCCAGCGACAACCCTCAACATCAACATTGCACAGTGGCAGCATTTTTATTAACGAGTTTTGCTATAATGATGTGAGCAATCCATTTTGCAAACTTGAATAGATTAAGTTTCAAAACTGATTTTCTGTTGATAGATAAAGTAAGTTTCAAATCTAACTCTACGCGATGAAGATATTCAAGGCACGACGAGGAAACTAAAAGTGACAATGATCCATATTTAAATAAATATAGATCACACACCATTTTCAATTTTGATTAAATGAAAAATGGGGGTGAAGTATAAAAATAGTCAAAATGATTGACCCAACCTACTGGATATTGTGGTTTCATTCCATTGCGTAAGTTGTATACCTGGTAAAACATTCGGCTTTCAGTTCACTGCATGGAATTTCCATTCACTACCTTTACTGCAAAATAATTAGCTACTAAAATATCCGGGCCTCATTTATGAACATTTTCAAAGCTTTTTTGGAAACCGCTGAGCCCATTATGCAACTTTTTGTGTTGTTTTCTTTCTTCAACAGAACAATATAACATTTTGGAACAAAAATGCAAATAATTTGCTTCACGCGTTCTTAATGTATGGTTAATATGCTCTCGCTAACCAGTAGCCTTTTTATGCTTATTAAATCAATACGAACCACATGCTTTGCCTAAACATGTTTGTGTACTTTCTCACTGAGATGCTGTAATTCACTGCTGTATTGTAAGTTAGTCATATTCAACATTAACTTATCAAGCCATTCCTGAAATGGTTGTTCTTAAATCGACTATTATGTCCTGTTTGCATTGTTTTCTAATTTGATTCAAACTAAGCGATGTTACAAATCGGTGCTTTCATAACGTGTATCGATCATTCCTGTACATTATCTGTAATATATCCATGGATATGAATCCCCTTCTTTCAAAATAAAGATGTCAAACGTATTGGCGTTCATCGTGGGCAAAATTGCAGAAACCATAGTTATAAACAAAATGATTAAATATTTGTTTACGAATATCTTTAATGGTGACTGGAAGGTGCTTAATTTGGAAGTTTTACTTATCAAACTTACTCAGTTTTTTTAAAAAAAACTGAATTCTGAGTGTGGGAGAAGTAAAGATTCCTGGTTGAGAAATTATCTGTGGACGTGTTTTATATCACGATCTTGAAGGAGGTGAGTGGTCGAGGAGGAGCGTTGAGGTTTGCCAGTCGTATGATGAAGGGGTATTACCTTGGCAGCTAGGCTATGGGACGGTAACGTTGCTGCACGGCATACTGCTGCATCTTATGTTCCATCAGCATCGAAATAAATTTACTTCTTCTATGTAGCAGTCATTGTCTCACTTTGTCTGTCAGGTTTCTAGGCAGCAGAGGAAAGCCTGCCAGCCATACCTGGAATTAGTAGACAGATAAATTGTAGCGACGAAACCTTATTGCAAATCAATTCCAATCCAACTCCTGGACAGTTTGGTTATCAGACCTTTCCAACACCGTATTGTGCTTCATAAATTTATCAGGTGTCTTTAAGAATGGAAGATGCAAGCGTAAAAGAGTCAACTAGTTGATGTGGTGCATTTCAGTTTCCAAAATGCATTATTTCGGGTGACATAAAAAAAAGTTTACAGCACCAAGATATGAGCTCATTGTGCTGGAGTGATATATTTACATGAATATATAGGATTGGCTGACAAACAGAAGTCATGATGGATAGGTCATCTCCAGGTTAGAAAATTGTAATTAATAGAATGCAACAGTGTTGCTTTTACAAAAGTTGAATAGACAATAATAGTTTGTTTGAAGTGATAGACTGTGTTGCAAACCAATTTGCTCATGACAAAAGGGCAGGAAAAAAACTTCTTGAGGCATACAATGTTTGGACAGGTTGTCTACAAAAGGATACATGTAGGCTAAGTGATTGGACAGGAATGTCAGATAGAGTCTGTCGTCGAGTATTTTGAACTCAATCTCTTTGCTAGGATATAGAGGAAAATAAAGCCTAATTTCAAGTATAATAGGTTCCCACTTGAGGTGGAGATGAGAAAGAATTCCTTCTCTTGGAACGTTATGTTTGGAGTTCTCTTTCCTGGGGAGCAGTAGAAGTTGAGTCACCAAATATATTTAAGGGTAGTTTCGTTTGATTTTCAATCCACAAATGAGTCAAGGCTTATGAGGACAAAGGAGGGAAGTGCTGTAGAGGTTACAGTTGCATAATACCTTTATTTACAGAATGGTGGAGTAGGATCAAGGCTGCCCAGATGAGGGATAGACATCAATGCTCTCAACAGAGTTGAAAAGAAGATAGTCAGCAACGAGTGGTGTGGGACTTCATGAAATTGAGGCTAGGCTGAAGAGACTGCAGATGGGTTTTGGACATTCCACATGTAGATCAGCGTCTATATTGTAGATATTTGGAAAACCATTTCTGCACATTGCCCATCCATAGCATCAACATTGAATATCATGTAGAATTTGACAGCAAGTTTCAATGTAGCAATTTATTTTGGTTAGCTTCCCTTTTTCATTGCTTTTCTTCCTGTTTTTGGATCCAGCAAATTTTTATTTCTCCTTGTGTTCTATCTGGACTTGACACCAGCTCTCATTGCTACTTTTGTCCAAAGATGGTCAATAATCTGAATTCTAGAAATGGATTAAACATGGTAACCCTTGAGTGAGGCAGCATTTGAAGGAGGGAAACCTTAATAAACCTAAAAGTAAAATTGAAATCATGGAAACCTGTCCTTTGGCTAGCACTCTTCTAAGCATAAATTTCTTGGAGGTAGAACATATCATTAGTTCCTCAGAGAAGTAATCTCGGTTAACAATCATCAGCCACATTAACAATGAAATTTCTTCATCAGAAGATGATTTCTTCACCAGAATAATCGTGCAATGTTCAGTCCCATTTTCAACTACTCAGATAATGGAGCAATTCATGCCTATAGGTAGAAAAGCCAAATATAATTTTCAGGTTTGGGAAGGTTGAGTGGCAGTTAACATGCAAGTCATACAAGTATCAAACAATGACCATCCTCAACAAAACAGAACGCAATCATTACACCTTACTTTCAATTTATTTTACTATTGACAAATTCTCCATTTTCGACATGCTTTATAATTTAATTGGCCTGAAGAAACCATAGAAATATTTTGCTTGCAGGGGCAGAATATTCTGAGTGGAAGAACTCACTCCCTAGTTTTCCAAAATCTTTTCACCAACTGAGTGACATAATTCACAAGCATAATGGACTATGCTCACCTCGCTGGACAGTGCAACTCCAGCAGAACATTCAAGTCATCTAGGGCCAAAGCAGCTGATGATAAAAAAAACATGAATTACATTAAACCTTAACTTCAGTTGCAATGGTGCACAGTAGCATCTGTGTATACCATCTATAGGATGCTCTGGAGCTACATACACAGGTGCCTCCTTCCAAACCCAGGGCCTCTACCATCTAGAAGGATAATGTCAACTGGTGCTTGTGAATGTCACTGTCTGAAAGGATGCCTCCAAACTTCAAACCATCTTAACAGAGAATGTTTACCACAAAGAGGGAAGCCATTCAGGCAGCTGAATCTGCACTAACTCATTACAGGAGCAAACAAACCTTCCTAATTCTTCACGATTTCCACGTAACCATATATACATGAATTTTAAGGTGCTTATGTAATCTCCTTAGGACGTCATAATGTATTTAGCACCATGACCGTACTATGGACTCATAGAATCCCGACATGTGGAAACAGGCCATTCGGCCCAACAAGTCCACACTGACCCTTCGCAGAGTAACCCACCCAAACTTATTCCCCTACCCTATTACTCTACATTTACCCTTGATTAATGCACCTAACCTACACATTCCTGAACAACATGGACAATTTAAAACGGCCAATTCACCTAACCTGCACATCTTTGGACAGTGTGAGGAAAGCGGAGCACCCGGAAGAAACCCTTGCAGACACGGGGAGAACGTGCAAACTCCACACAGATAGTCGCCGGAAGCTGGAATCGAACCCGGGTCCCCGGCGCTGTGAGACAGTAGGGCTAACCATGGATTCTAACCATTCACTGTATATTTTCCTTATCTCCCTTTCAGTATTTTGCAAATGTTTTGTTGTTCCTTTACTAAATGGCACTTCACAGAATTAAAGGTTTGTCTCACAGAGCAGGCTGGCTGTGTCTATACCCTAAGGAGTACAATTTAGCCTCTAATTCACCATCGACTTCTTAAGTATAATTTGGGATGGTGAAGGACTGGTGGCCTTGTCAATGGTGTCCACATGTCATAAATTAATAAAAAAAATCCAAAGACTGTTGCAATAGTATCATTGTGTTTCCAATTAATCATGGAATATCACATTGCAGGGGAAGACTATTTGGATGATTGAACCCTGTCAGTCTTTTTTAGATAACATCCATGCTTTTTTCTGATAATAATGACATTTTCTCCATTTCAAGTCCTTATGCAAATCTATTCTGAATTTCATTATTGACACTGCTTCCACTATCACTTCAGACTTCACTTGATGAAGGAGCAACGCTCCGGTAGCTTGTGACTTTGAATAAACCTGTTGGACCAAACCTCGTATGGTATGACTTTTGAATTTGTCCACCCCAGTCCAACATCGGCTTTCCACATTTAGGCTTAAAGATTCACTCAACTGTAAGATAAATATTCTCTAGTCTCTCCATTTTTGTATTGTGCAAGTCAGCATTCCATTTGAAATATAATGTGTAGAGCATGCTTAGTTCCAGAGTTGCTTTGTAGAGAACTTTAATTCTGCTCAGTAAAAGTGGAATGGTTTATAATATCTTTTTGTGAGAGTTCATAGGTTACTGAATAGACATTCAAAGCAAAAATTCATGAATGGAATGCCAGCAAATATGGGAAAGAGAGAGATGTAAAACTTCATTTTTATGAGAAGCAATTACTATACTATCAGGTCCATATCTAGACAACACATGTTGGGGACACAGTCAGAAGTCAAAAATTGTTGAAAGACTGTGCTGTTCATGTGATCTTTAGAGTGTGGAAACAGGCCTTTTGACTCATTGGATCCACACCAACCCTCCAAACAGCATCAAACCCAGACCTACACCCCTGATCCTACCCATCGAACACTAAATTTCTGATGGCTAAGCCTGCACATCCTTGGCCACTGTTTGACAATTCAGCGTGGCCAGTCTACCTAGCTTGCACATCGTTGAACTGTGGGACAAAACTGGAGCACCCGGCGAAAACCCATGCAAACACAGGGAGAATGTGAAAACTCCATTTAGATAGTTGCTCGAGGCTGGAATCAAACCTGGGTCCATGATGCTGAGAGGCAGCAGTAGCCACTGATGCAGCCTGCCGCATTCTTTCAGGAACTCGAGAAAACGTCATGGGAATTGCTAGATAACTAAGAGTTGGAGTCAAAATTCAGAGGAAGACTTGAAGTTCCAAATTTGTGGTAGATACTGGCTCTCTGCTGAGGGAGGTTAGGATCATCCCTTTAGGCAATGATACTTGCAGTGCAACTGAGAAAAGTTTATTAAAGACTTTGTTTGTCTAATGAAATAGAGTAAAATGGGAGATTGGGGGATAATCCCAGGCTTAAATCTGGTTCTGTGAAGCTAACTGTCTTTGATGAATTTGAATGATCCTTGTGAATTAGTATTGGAGTACAATCTCTGCATGCAGTGGAACGTGAGCCCAGGGCAGCTGTATGTATCCCCAGAAAAGAGCAGCCATTGAGGCAGTCCATTGCAGCAACATATGGCATGGAGTTGGAAGGATGGACCATCAAAAATTAAGAATTGTAATCCCTTGTTAGCTCTCATTAGAACCTATGATCCTCCATGTCATTGATGTATGTGGACAGTTACTGAGAAATCCATGGGATCTATCGGGATTACAATACATGTTTGCTAGAAGATATGGTGTGTTTCTTTAATCATTAGTGGGACGTAAATGTTGTTGTCTGATCAGCAATTACTGCCCATCCCTAGTTGTTATTTCGAAGTTGGTGTTCAGCTGTTTTCCTGAACCAGCAGACTGTGGTTGCATAATGTCGTTAGAGAAGGAATTCCAGCATTTGATCACAGCAAAGATGGAGTTTCATCAAATTGTAGTTCTGTTTTTGTTTAAGGCATTTTAAATGCTTTAGAGATTATACTAGCATTCTTGTAAAGTACAGTCCCACTGGCTCTTCAAAGCTGCGGCTTTCTGGTCTTTGAGTTCCTAGAACTTCTGTCTCATTGAAAAATATAAACATTCCTGATCTTTGAACAGTTCATGGCATAGTTTGATGGCCTCATAGTAGAAATAATGTGGTGATCGCAGCTGATGCCATAACATAAAATTACTTGTCTGATAAGGGATCATAACAAATGCCATTCCAGAATTTTCCAGCACAGTAATTGGCCATAACAAAGGATTCCCATAACCTCAGTGATTCTACAGGTGTCACTCTATTGGTCAAAATTCAACATTTTGTAATTTAGTTTACATCATCCTCTTCTCTTCAACTCTATTGCAATATGGGCATGATTGGCATGGCCATTTGAGGCTGATCTCAAGGTTGTGGGAAACTATTTACTTCAATCACCTATCTACTTAGTACTGCGTTGAAGGTGTTGCAGGATTTTGATTCAGTAACAGTGAAGAAGTTTATTGAGATATGTACTGCTGTTATATATCAGGACCCTTCATGTGTCCTGATTGGTGTACATTCAGATAACTAGCTGGGAATGTTGAACTTATTAGAAATAAGTTTGCATTATCTGAGTTCTTCCAAAAATATCTCCAAAGCACACCTCAGTGTTGGAGACGTCAGCGTATTCTATTATACTTACCTGAATATGGCTTTCAATTAAAGCAGCGTTAAGTTTCGACTCCAGTAACTTCTTCAGTTTTCAAGAAATTGCTGAAGTCGAAACGTTGATTAACTTTTATCTGCAAAGATAATGACAGACCTGTTGAGTTTGTCCAATACACTCTGTTTCAACTTGTGCTCATAGTTCTGCTGCAGAGATATTGAAATTATACGTGAAATACGTATACGTGATTCCTCACACCAATCCTTCAAGCCGACCTTTTATTGAGAAAGGGCATGTCACTTTATAAGGATTTTAACGATCTTAGCAGGTCCCATAGCACGTTATGGCCAATGAAGTGTTTTTTTGGCATGCAGTTGCTGTTACAATATACGAAAATATTTAATCCGTTAACTGCTATATCCCAGACAATAAAGTTCTCCCTATTCTTTTCCGCATTAAGTACAGAATGGTGCAGAGGGTTTTGTCTGTGCAGTCTGAGACGGTTATTGGAAAATTCTATTAAAGTAGCTCCACAGCCCACCATCAGTCCACACCCACGGCCATGTTTGTTTCCCTTCTCATCACGAATTCCCACTGAATAAGGTCCCAGCGATCTCCTTGTATCTCTCGAACTTTAGATATGTCAAGACTTGCCCGTGTGATAGTTCCTTTGTGGATTTTGAGGCGGTTGCTAGACATTTCCTTCACGCGGAATCAATTCTAACTTAAAGGAATGGAAAAGCGGTGAGATGAAACTGTATATAAAGGCACTTGCTGGGAATTTCCAATCACGGTGACTCTCACTGATAAAGGATGGTTTTGCTTTGGGCGCTGTTCACCCTGCTCACACCTGTATGGGCGGGCTATCAGCCAGTCTGCAAACAGTGGGAGCAATTCGACTTACTCAGTTTATTCAAGGCTGGAGATATTGTATTGGGCGGAATTTTCAGCCTGCACTCCGACGTAGAATATCGGAAACTATCATTTGCAAGGCAGCCCGAAGCGGTAGAATGTAAAACGTTAGTTGAATTTTGCAATGAACAAAATCTCTGTAAAAAATTCTGTGATTTTACGTTTTGTCTGGTGGGTGCATCATTGAGCCTGTTTGTATATCGAATTATATCTCAAATTGTAGCGAAAGGTAAAAGTCCTTCAGTTGCCACGATCATTATCCAAATATAAGTTCAAAGTGTTGAAAGAGAAGTTGGTCGTGGGTCGGCCGAGACTGCATTGTTGTTGCTTTTTTAACTTTTGCATTGACAACTTTGCAAGAACTCAAATGTAGAACTGAATTAATCGTACACCCGATCTCTCTGAATCACGTAATTCGTCAAGTACCAATGTGATTTTTTTCCCGTTCTGCCATCATTGTATTTTTTTGTAGGTTTGATTTCAGAGAATTTCGCTTTGTGCAGGCGATATTGTTCGCAATTGAAGAAATAAACAAGAACCCTACACTGCTCCCGAACCTTACACTGGGTTACCAGATTTATGATTCGTGTGGCATGCCGTCCTTGTCTATTAAGGCAGCCTTAGAGATGCTGGATGAGCGAAGGGACGCTGTTTCAGAGGATAACTGTAGGAACGTAAATGCTATTGTTGGTGATTCAGGATCCTCACAGTCCGCCGCAGTTTCAAGGCTACTAAGCCCTTTTAGAATTCCCATGGTAAGTGAACTACAGCGAGTATTATAACAGCGCAACTTCGGGAAGTTCCTCCATCATAGGATCATGAAGTTTTATTTTACTTAGAGAAAGATATCTTTCGGTTCCTCGTGCCCGCGCCTGTGATCAAACATCAATCTATTCCCATCCCATTTCCAAACTTGTCTCGTATGGAATGACGTTTCAAATGTTCATCTAAGTGGTCTTAAAATGTCTCAAGGGTTCATTCCTCATCCTTTTAGGCAGTGAGTTTTTGATACCAGAAAATAAAATCCTCAATTTTCTGTTCCTTGCTTTAAAACAGTGACCCCTGGTTAATGAGCCCTCTACTAAGAGTAAAGGTTTCTCCCTAACTATACTTCCTGTACCCCTCAGAGCTATGTACAGTTCCATCAGGTCCCCCCTCAGCCTTGTCCGCCCATGGAAAACAACCTCTCTTCATTAGTATATCACTCCCGCACAATCACCTTTCTGATGAGTGTCGATTGCTCAATCTCTAATGCGATTGCATCCTTTTTATTGTATGGTGAGCAAAGCTATATAAATGCTTCAGCAGTCGTGTGTCATTCAGCACAACTCGATCATAACTTTTTTTGTTTTCTATACCTTGACTGCAGTGAAATTGATTGAATTGACGAAGCTTTAATCTCATTCGAAATTCACACTAAAATCAACCCAGAGAATAGTGAAAACGAGAAACAAAAGGTGACTAGATCACAGTATGGAATGGGAATTTATCATTTCCATTTCATTCACTGATTTGCAATCGTTGCGGTACATCACACAAAATGAACATATATTTTAATCATTATTCATAATCATCAACTATTGGCATTCTTCCAGTTATTTGAAATTGATGCGTTTTTGAATAAGCAAGAAGGATTAGGCATTTCTGGTCTATAAATATTTTATTGTTCAAATGTCTCATTAAGTTTGTATCATGAAGTCTTGCAACAGGGTGTTTTGTCTCTCACTATCAAATATGCAATAACAATTACTTCCAAATATTGTTTGTGCTATTTTATTCTCGTGCCCAGTTGATATTGTGATGATTTGGAGATACCGTGTTGGACTGGGGTGTACAAAGTTAAAAATTACGCAACACCAGGTTATAGGCCATCAGGTTTAGTTGGAAGCAATAGCTTTCGGAGCGCTGCTCCACAACCACCTGATGAAGGAGCAGCGCTCCGAAAGCTAGTGCTTCCAATCAAACCTGTTGGACTATAACCTGGTGTTGTGTAATTTTTACCTTTGATATTGTGAAGTGTCTCAGTGTGTATTTGCAGTTTACTATTCATTGTTAATGTCTTGGTCACCTTTCATCTTTGTCCTCAGCGTCAACAAATTTTGTCTGAGATTTTGTGGAATGGCTTCGATTATGTCTTGCATTCTTATGATTACTTATGTTGATAGCTCAACACCACACACACGCGCCACCAACATATTTGATTTTCTGAAGGTCAAGTTATGCAGCACATGTACAATCCAGGTAGCCGTTATCAGGATGAATGACCTATCCCATTGCTTGAGCCTTAATCCTGTTGTAAACGGACTGATTTCTGGGATAGCCAGACTCAAATATGAGGCGAGACTGGATTGGCTAAGAATACGTTTATTGGTTCAGAGTATTGTGTATACGAGATGGGAGGTCATGTTGTGGCTGTACAGGATATTGGTTAGGCCACTTTGGGAATACTGCGCACAATTCTGTTCTTCCTCCTTTCGGAAGGATGGTGTGAAACTTGAAAGGGCTCAGAAAAGATTTACAAGGGTGTTGTCAGGCTTGGAGGAATTGAGCTATAGGGAGAGGCTGAATAGGCTGTGGCTATTTTCTTTGGAGCGTAGGAGGCTAAGTGGTGACCTTATAGAGGTTTATAAAATCATGAGGGGCATGGATAAGATAAATAGACAAAGTCTTTTCCCTGGGTGGGGCATTCCAAAACTAGAGGGCACAGGTTTTGTGTGAGAGGGGAAAGATTGCCAGAGGAAGTGGTGGAAGCTGCTACAATTGCAATATTTAAAAGGCATCTGGATGGGTATATGAAGAGGAAGAATTTAGAGGGATATGGGCCAAGTGCTAGCAAATGGGACTAGATTAGGTAGGGATATCTGGTCATTATGCACGAGTTGGACCGAAGGGTCTTTTTCCATGCTGTAAATCTCTATGGCTCCATGACTCTATCTCCATTATAATTTCAGAGTGTTGGTGGATATCGCTGAATCCTGTAAAATTCTAACATGACTAGGCAGTGTAAATGCAGGCAGGATGTTTGCAATGACTGCGGAGTTCAGAATCATGGCTAAGACAGGTTAGGTAATCGTATTGAATGGTGGAGTCAGCTCAAATTATGTACTTTTACGCCTATTTTCGATGTTTCTAAATTACATGTTCACTGTTATATTCAAATGTCAAAATGTTCCAGCTCTTGACAATCATTTAAGAGCAGAGACACTTTGAGGATACACCCACACTAGGAAGGACTAATAATAACATGGATATTTGTCTTCATGAACATGTGAACATACCCAGCATTTGCTCCTTGATTGTGATTTTAATCAGTCTTTTACTGTGACACCATGTCAGATTCATTGAAACCTGTTGTCATCCAGCATTCTTCATCTCTCATTTTCTAGTGTGAGTGTTGAGTAATATTTTTGGCCCAGATTCCTTGTCCTGGCAGTCATAACAGCTGAAATCAATGAAGGAAGTACTCAGGGATAAGTTGGCTACAGCTACCCTTTATATTTGATACCTGAGAAAGAGGAACAGACCAAATGATTTGATGACTAACTCATCAGAAGGCCTATCCTTCTGTTTTTCAATTTTTTTTTACAATTCTGATTTCCAACAGGTCAGTTATTTTTCAACCTGTGGTTGTTTGAGCAACAAAAAAGAACATCCATCGTTTTTCAGAACAATACCCAGTGATTACTTTCAGGCGAAAGCATTGGCTCAACTAGTGAAGCATTTTGGATGGAATTGGATTGGAACAATCAAGAATGACAATGACTATGGTAACTTTGGGATGCAAGCGTTCACAGAAGCTGTCCAGCAGTTGGGAGTTTGCATTGCCTTTTCTGAGTCCTTCTATAGAACATATCCCAGAGACAAGCTACTCAAAACTGTCAGAGTGATGAAGGAAGCAAACACAAAAGTTATTGTGGCCTTTGTTGCTGAAGGTGATATGGAAATTTTGCTAAAGGAGATTGCAAGACAAAACATCAGAGGCATTCAATGGATCGGAAGCGAAGCTTGAATTTCCACATCAATCCTTCCCTTGGAAGAAAGTCGAACGTTTCTTACTGGAGCATTATGAATTTCAATTTCTCAATCAAATATTCCCGGTTTTAAGGCATTTCTGTATCAAGCACACCCTTCTGCAAATCCAGGAAATAGTTTACTCAAAAATTTTGGGAAACAACTTTTAATTGTCGTCTAAACTCGGCAGAGAATCAAAATAATGGAACAGAAGAAACTTCTGAATGTACAGGCAGTGAGAATTTGCAAACAATTAAAAATATCTACACGGACGCATCTCAGTTGAGAGTGACATATAACGTGTACAAGGCAACATATGCTATAGCGCATGCTCTGCACCATATGCTCGGATGTGACTCTGTGGGAAAAGCGTTCTGGAATAACACGTGACAATCCGTCCGATTTTCAATCGCAACAGGTAGTGAAACTACATTATAGTTGAAAAAGAATCTAATGGCTTTCCAATTATATTTATGTTAAGTTAGAAAATAAAAGTGACAGTGCCGTTCATGCTACTTCATTTGCTTTCTCTTAAAGCTTTTGCAGTATTTGAAAACAGTCAATTTCACCACTAAGACTGGAGAAATTGTGCACTTCAACGAAAATGGGGATCCAGTTGCAAAGTACGACATTGTCAATTGGCAAAGTGATGGAAATGGCACTGATGTAGTAACAGTCGGATATAATGACGGATCTGCTTCTCTAGGCGAAGAATTCACCATTAACGAAGAAGCGATTGTTTGGAGTGAAGGGCGAAGAAAGGTAGTCGAAAATTTATTGCGTTAATATCTTCCTTTCAGATATTTCAGACCAGATAAACTAGTTCTCAATAAATAACTATTGATGAATAGAATAGAATAGAATGCCCTTTCTTTACGAGGCAAGCATGTCTAGGCAAATGCAATTCCTTGTCCAATTAATCCTCACGAATACCGTTTTTGCAATGGCAATCCTATGTTCAAAGGCCAGAATTTAAGAAACCAATAGAAATTCCTTTGAGGAACAGGATTAAAATGTTTCTGCTAGTAATGCAGAACCATGAAACCCCAATCTTGCGAATTTTTAAAATACCACTATGGCTGTTTGCAAACTTAAATTCAGTTAATTAAACAAATTGAGAATAAAATTTCAATCTTTTTATTTAAAAACGTCAAACCGGTTCCATATCATTTTGTTGGGGTGGAAACATAGTGCCTGCAAAT